>NW_027418809.1:0-33129 GCF_009905375.1 Apium graveolens | reverse complement strand
TAATTTTTAAAATGATTTTTAGATCCAACCATACGGATGTTAAGATATATCAATTTTAGTCATAAGAAAAAATTATTAAAAAATTTGAAATACATCTTGCATGTCAGGATTAGAAAAATATGTATAAAATTACCCCTCCCAACAACAGACTCGTTCCGATTTACAAGATTAATTTTTAAATAATTTTTTCGACGATCCACCTACGGATGTTAAGATATATCAATTTAGTCATATGAAAAAATTATTAAAAAATTGAAATCCATCTTGCATGCAGGATTAGAAAAATCCAGTAAAATTACCTCCCGACAACGAGACTCGTTCCGATTTACAAGATTAATTTTTAAAATAATTTTTTCGACGATCCAACCATACGGATGTTAAAGATATATCAATTTTAGTCAAATAAAAATTATTAAAAAATTTGAAATCATCTTGCATGCAGGATTAGAAAAATCCTGAAATTACCCTCCCAACAACGAGACTCGTTCCCGATTTACAAGATTAATTTTTAAAATAATTTTTTTACGATCCAACCGTACGGATGTTAAGATATATCAATTTTAGTCATGAAAAAATTATTAAAAATTTGAAATCCATCTTGCATGTCAGGATTAGAAAAATCCTGTAAAATTACCCCTCCCCAACGAGACTCGTTCCCGATTTACAAGATAATTTTTAAAATGATTTTTTCGATGATCCAACCGTCGGATGTTAAGATATATCAATTTTAGTCATAGAAAAAATTATTAAAAAATTGAAATCCATCTTGCATGTCAGGATTAAAAATCCTGTAAAATTACCTCCCGACAACGAGACTCGTTCCCGATTTACAAGATTAATTTTTAAAATGATTTTTCGACGATCCAACCGTACGGATGTTAAGATATATCAATTTTAGTCATAAGAAAAAATTATTAAAAAATTTGAAATCATCTTGCATGTCAGGATTAGAAAAATACTGTAAAATTACCCTCCCGACAACCGACTCGTTCCGATTTACAAGATTAATTTTTAAAATGATTTTTCGAATCCAACCATACGGATGTTAAGATATATCAATTTAGTCATAAGAAAAAATTATAAAAATTTGAAATCATCTTGCATGTCAGGATTAAAAATCCTAAAATTACCCCTCCCAACAACGAGACTCGTTCCGATTTACAAGATTAATTTTAAAAATTTTTCGATGATCCAACCATACGGATGTTAAGATATATCAATTTTAGTCATAAGAAAAAATTTAAAAATTTGAAATCATCTTGCATGTCAGGATTAGTAGAAAAATCTGTAAAATTCCTCCCGACAACGAGACTCGTTCCGATTACAAGATTAATTTTTAAAATGATTTTTTCGACGATCAACCATACGGATGTTAAGATATATCAATTTTAGTCATAAAAAAATTATTAAAAATTTGAAATACATCTTGCATGTCAGGATTAGAAAAATCCTGTAAAATTACCCCTCCCAACAACGAGACTCGTTCCCGATTTACAAGATTAATTTTTAAAATAATTTTTTTACGATCCAACCGTACGGATGTTAAGATATATCAATTTTAGTCATAGAAAAATTATTAAAAATTTGAAATCATCTTGCATGTAGGATTAGAAAAATCCTGTAAAATTACCCTTCCCGACAACAGACTCGTTCCGATTTACAAGATTAATTTTTAAAATGATTTTTTCGACGATCACCGTACGGATGTTAAGATATATCAATTTTAGTCATGAAAAAATATTAAAAAATTTGAAATCCATCTTGCATGTCAGGATTAGAAAAATCCTGTAAAATTACCCTCCCGACAACGAGACTCGTTCCCGATTTACAAGATTAATTTTTAAAATGATTTTTTGATGATCAACCGTACGGATGTTAAGATATATCAATTTTAGTCATAAGAAAAATTATTAAAAAATTTGAAATCCATCTTGCATGTCAGGATTAGAAAAATCCTGTAAAATTACCTCCCGACAACCAGACTCGTTCCCGATTTACAAGATTAATTTTTAAAATGATTTTTCGACGATCCAACCATACGGATGTTAAGATATATCAATTTTAGTCATAAGAAAAATTATTAAAAAATTTGAAATACATCTTGCATGTCAGGATTAGAAAAATCCTATAAAATTACCCTCCCAACAACGAGACTCGTTCCGATTTACAAGATTAATTTTTAAAAATTTTTTCGACGATCCAACCATACGGATGTTAAGATATATCAATTTTAGTCATAGAAAAAATTATTAAAAAATTTGAAATCATCTTGCATGTCAGGATTAGAAAAATCCTGTAAAATTACCCTCCGACAACGAGACTCGTTCCGATTTACAAGATTAATTTTTAAAATGATTTTTTCGACGATCCAACCATACGGATGTTAAGATATCAATTTTAGTCATAAAAAAAATTATTAAAAAATTTGAAAACATCTTGCATGTCAGGATTAGAAAATCCTATAAAATTACCCCTCCCACAACGAGACTCGTTCCGATTTACAAGATTAATTTTTAAAATGATTTTTTTCGATCCAACCGTACGGATGTAAGATATATCAATTTTAGTCATAAGAAAAATTATTAAAAATTTGAAATCCATCTTGCATGTCAGGATTAGAAAAATCCTGTAAAATTACCCCTCCCGACAAAGACTCGTTCCGATTTACAAGATTAATTTTTAAAATGATTTTTTCGACCATCCAACCGTACGGATGTTAAGATATATCAATTTTAGTCATAAAAAAAATTATTAAAAAATTTGAAATCCATCTTGCATGTCAGGATTAGAAAAAATGTAAAATTACCTCCGACAACGAGACTCGTTCCGATTTACAAGATTAATTTTTAAAATTTTTTGACGATATAACCATACGGATGTTAAGATATATCAATTTTAGTCATAAGAAAAAATTATTAAAAATTTGAAATCATCTTGCATGTCAGGATTAGAAAAATCCTGTAAAATTACCCTCCCGACAACGAGACTCGTTCCGATTTACAAGATTAATTTTTAAAATGATTTTTTCGAGATCCAACCATACGGATGTTAAGATATATCAATTTTAGTCATAAGAAAAAATTATTAAAAAATTTGAAATACATCTGCATGTCAGGATTAGAAAAATCCTATAAAATTACCCCTCCCAACAACGAGACTCGTTCCCGATTTACAAGATTAATTTTTAAATAATTTTTTCGATGATCCAACCGTACGGATGTTAAGATATATCAATTTTAGTCATAGAAAAAATTATTAAAAATTGAAATCATCTTGCATGTCAGGATTAGAAAAATCCTGTAAAATTACCCCTCCGACAACGAGACTCGTTCCGATTTACAAGATTAATTTTTAAATGATTTTTTCGACGATCCAACCATACGGATGTTAAGATATATATTTTAGTCATAATAAAAATTATTAAAAAATTTGAAATACATCTTGCATGTCAGGATTAGAAAAATCCTGTAAAATTACCCCTCCCAACAACAGACTCGTTCCCGATTTACAAGATTAATTTTTAAAATAATTTTTTTACGATCCAACCGTACGGATGTTAAGATATATCAATTTTAGTCATAGAAAATTATTAAAAAATTTGAAATCCATCTTGCATGTCAGGATTAGAAAAATCCTGTAAAATTACCCCTCCCGACAACAGACTCGTTCCCGATTTACAAGATTAATTTTTAAAATTTTTTCGACGATCCACCTACGGATGTTAAGATATATCAATTTTAGTCATACGAAAAAAATTATTAAAAAATTTGAAATCCATCTTGCATGTAGGATTAGAAAAATCCTGTAAAATTACCTTCCCGACAACGAGACTCGTTCCCGATTTACAAGATTAATTTTTAAAATGATTTTTTGACGATCAACCATACGGATGTTAAGATATATCAATTTTAGTCATAAGAAAAATTATTAAAAAATTTGAAATCATTGCATGTCAGGATTAGAAAAATCCTGTAAAATTACCTCCCGACAACGAGTCGTTCCCGATTTACAAGATTAATTTTTAAAATGATTTTTTCGACGATCCAACCATACGGATGTTAAGATATATCAATTTTAGTCATAAGAAAAAATTATTAAAAAATTTGAAATCCATCTTGCATGTCAGGATTAGAAAATCCTGTAAAATTACCCCTCCCACAACGAGACTCGTTCCCGATTTACAAGATTAATTTTTAAAATGATTTTTTCGACGATCCAACCATACGGATGTTAAGATATATCAATTTTAGTCATAAGAAAAATTATAAAAAATTTGAAATCCATCTTGCATGTCAGGATTAGAAAAATCCTGTAAAATTACCCCTCCCCAACCAGACTCATTCCCGATTTACAAGATTAATTTTTAAAATGATTTTTTGACGATCCAACCATACGGATGTTAAGATATATCAATTTTAGTCAAGAAAAAATTATTAAAAATTTGAAATCCATCTTGCATGTCAGGATTAGAAAAATCCTGTAAAATTACCCCTCCGACAACCAGACTCATTCCCGATTTACAAGATTAATTTTTAAAATGATTTTTCCGACGATCCAACCATACGGATGTTAAGATATATCAATTTTAGTCATAAGAAAAAATTATTAAAAAATTTGAAATCCATCTGCATGTCAGGAGTTAGAAAAATCCTGGTAAAAGTACCTCTTCCAGACAACGAAACTCGTTCTCAAATTACAAGATTAATTTTTAAAATATTTTTTTCGACGATCCAACCAGTACGGATGTTAATATATATCAATTTTAGTCATAAAAATTATTAAAAAATTTGAAATCCATCTTGCATGTCAGGATTAGAAAAATCCGGTAAAAATTAACCCTCTCCCGACAACCAGACTCATTCCCGATTTACAAGATTAATTTTTTAAAATGATTTTTTCGACGATCCAACCATACGGATGTTAAGATATATCAATTTTAGTCATAAGAAAAAATTATTAAAAAATTTGAAATCCATCTTGCATGTTCAGGATTAGAAAAATCCTGTAAAATTACCTCTCCCAACAACGAGACTCGTTCCAGATTTACAAGATTAATTTTTAAAAAAATGATTTTTTTAGACGATCTAACCAGTACGGATGTTAAGATATATCAATTTTAGTCATAAGAAAAAATTAGTAAAAAATTGAAATACATCTTGCATGTCAGGATTAGAAAAATCCTAGTAAAATTACCCTCCCGACAACGAGACTCGTTCCCGATTTACAAGATTAATTTTTAAAATGATTTTTTCGACGATCCAACCATACGATGTTAAGATATATCAATTTTAGTCATAAGAAAAAATTATTAAAAAATTTGAAATCCATCTTGCATGTCAGGATTAGAAAAATCCTGTAAAATTACCCCTCCCGACAACCAGACTCATTACCGATTTACAAGATTAATTTTTAAAATGATTTTTTCGATGATCCAACCATACGGATGTTAAGATATATCAATTTTAGTCATAAGAAAAAGTATTAAAAAATTTGAAATACATCTTGCATGTCAGGATTAGAAAAATCCTAGTAAAAGTACCCATCCCAACAACGAGACTCGTTCCCGATTTACAAGAGTAATTTTTAAAAATGATTTTTCGACGATCCAACCATACGGATGTTAAGATATATCAATTTTAGTCATAAAAAAATTATTAAAAAATTTGAAATCCATCTTGCATGTCAGGATTAGAAAAATCCTGTAAAATTACCCCTCCCAACAACGAGACTCGTTCCCGATTTACAAGATTAATTTTAAAATTTTTTTACGATCCAACCGTACGGATGTTAAGATATATCAATTTTAGTCATATGAAAAAAATTATTAAAAAATTTGAAATCCATCTTGCATGTCAGGATTAGAAAAATCCTGTAAAATTACCCCTCCCGACAAAGACTCGTTCCCGATTTACAAGATTAATTTTTAAAATGATTTTTTCGACCAACCGTAAGATGTTAAGATATATCAATTTTAGTCATAGAAAAAATTATTAAAAAATTTGAAATCCATCTTGCATGTCAGGATTAGAAAAATCCTGTAAAATTACCTCCCGACAACGAACTCGTTCCCGATTTACAAGATTAATTTTTAAAATGATTTTTTCGACGTCCACCATAACGGACTGTAAGATATATCAATTTTATCATAAGAAAAATATTAAAATTTGAAATCCATCTTGCATGGCAGGATAGAAAAATCTGTAAAATTAACCTCTCCCAACCACGATACTCGTTCCAGATTTACAGATTAATTTTTAAAATGATTTTTTTAGATGATCTAACCATACGGATGTTAGATAATATCAATGTTAGGGTCATAAGAAAAATTAGTAAAAAATTTGAAATACATCTTGCATGTCAGGATTAGAAAATCCTATAAAATTACCCATACCAACACGAGACCCTTTCGCCGATTTACAAGATTATTTTTAAAATGGATTTTTTCAACGATACAACCATCGGATGGTTAAGATTATCATTTTAGGTCATAAGAAAAAATTATGAAAAATTTGAATCCTCTTTGCATGTCAGGATTAGAAAAATCCTAGTAAAAGTACCAATCTCCGGACAACGAGACTCGTTACCTGATTTCACAAGATAATTTTTAAAATGATTTTTTCGACGATCCAACCATACGGATGTTAAGATATATCAATTTTAGTCATAATAAAAATTATTAAAAAATTTGAAACACATCTTGCATGTCAGGATTAGAAAAATCCTATAAAATTACCCCTCCCAAAAACGAGACTCGTTCCCGATTTACAAGATTATTTTTTAAAATAATTTTTTTTACGATCCAACCGTACGGATGTTAAGATATATCAATTTTAGTCATATGCAAAAATTATTAAAAAATTTGAAATCCATCTTGCATGTTAGGATTAGAAAAATCCTGTAAAATTACCCCTCCCGACAATCAGACTTGTTCCCGATTTACAAGATTAATTTTTAAAATGATTTTTTCGACCATCCGACCGTACGGTTGTTAAGATATATAAATTTTAGTCATACGAAAAAAATTATTAAAAAATTTGAAATCCATCTTGCATGTTAGGATTAGAAAAATGCCTCTAAAATTACCTGTTTCCGACAACGAGACTCGTTCCCGATTTACAAGATTAATTTTAAACTGATTTTTTTGACGAATCGAACCATACGGATGTTAAGATATATCAACTTTTAGGTCATAAGAAATAATTATTAAAAAATTTGAAATCCATATTGCAGTCAGGATTAGAAAAATCCTGGTAAAATTACACTCTCCCGACAACCAGGTCGTTCCCGATTTACAAGATTAATTTTTAAAATGATTTTTTTCGACGATCCAACCATACGGTGTTAAGGATATATCAATTTTAGTCATAAGAAAAACTATTAAAAAAATTTGAAAATCCCATCTGCATGTCAGGATTAGTAAAATCTATAAAATTACCCCTCCCAATAACGAGACTCGGTTCTGATTTACAAGATTAATTTTTTAAAATGATTTTTTCGACGATTCCAACCATACGGATATTAAGATATATCAATTTTAGTCATAAGAAAAAATTATGAAAATTTGAAATCCATCTTGCATGTCAGGATTAGAAAAATCCTGTAAAATTACCCCTCCTGGCAACCAGACTCATTCCCGATTTACAAGATTAATTTTTAAAATGATTTTTTTGACGATCAACCCTACGGATGTTAAGATATATCAATTTTAGTCATAAGAAAAATTATTAAAAAATTTGAAATCCATCTTGCATGGCAGGATTAGAAAAATCCTGTAAAATTACCCTCTCCGACAACCAGACTCATTCCCGATTTACAAGATTAATTTTAAAAATGATTTTTCGACGATCCAACCATACGGATGTTAGGATATATCAATTTTAGTCATAAGAAAAAATTAATTACAAAATTTGAATTACATCTTGCATGTCAGGATTAGAAAAATCCCTATAAAATTACCCCTCCCAACAACGAGACTCGTTCCCGATTTACAAGATTAATTTTTTAAATAATTGTTTTTATGATCCTACCGTACGGATGTTAAGATATATCAATTTTAGTCATATGAAAAATTATTAAAAAATTTGAAATCATCTTGCATGTTAGGATTAGAAATAATCCTGTAAAAGTACCCCTCCCGACCACCAGACTCGTTCCCGATTTACAAGATTAATTTTAAAATGATTTTTTCGACGATCCGAACCGTACGGATGTTAAGATATATCAATTTTAGTCATAAGAAAAATTATTAAAAAATTTGAAATCCATCTTGCATGTAGGATTAGAAAAATGCCTGTAAAATTACCGTTCCCAACAACGAGACTCGTTCCCGATTACAAGATTAATTTTTAAAATGATTTTTTTCGACGATCTCAACCAGTACGGATGTTAAGATATATCAATTTTAGTCATAAGAAAAAATTATTAAAAATTTGAAATCCATCTTGCATGTCAGGATTAGAAAATCCTGTAAAATTACCCTCTCCCGACAACCAGGACTCTTTCCTGATTTACAAGATTAATTTTTAAAATGATTTTTTCGACGATCCAACCTACGGATGTTAAGATATATCAATTTTAGTCATAAGAAAAAATTATTAAAAAATTTGAAATACATCTTGCATGTCAGGATTAGAAAAATCCTGTAAAATTACCCCTCCCAACAACGAGACTCATTCCAGATTTACAAGATTAATTTTTAGAATAATTTTTTCGATGATCCTACCATACGGATGTTAAGATATATCAATTTTAGTCATATGAAAAAATTATTAACAAATTTGAAATTCATCTTGCACGTCAGGATTAGAAAAATCTAGTAAGAGTACCAATCCGGACAACGAGACTCGTTCCTGATTCACAAGATTAATTTTTAAATGATTTTTTTCGACGATCCAACCATACGGATGTCAAGATATATCAATTTTAGTCATAATAAAAATTGTTAAAAAATTTGAAAACATCTTGCATGTCAGGATTAGAAAAATCCTATAAAATTACCCCTCCCAACAACGAGGACTCGTTCCCGATTTACAAGATTAATTTTTAAAATATTTTTTTTACGATCCCACCCGTACGGATGTTAAGATATATCAATTTTAGTCATATGAAAAAATTATTAAAAAAATTTGAAATCCATCTTGCATGTTAGGATTAGGAAAATCCTGTAAAATTACCCCTCCCGACAACCAGACTCGTTCCCGATTACAAGATTAATTTTTAAATGATTTTTTTTGACCATCCGACCGTACGGATGTTAAGATATATAAATTAGAGTCATACGAAAAAATTATTAAAAAATTTAAAATCCATCTTGCATGTTAGGATTAGAAAAATGTTGTAAAATTACCGTTCCCGACAACGAGACTCGTTCCCGATTTACAAGATTAATTTTTAAAATGATTTTTTTGACGATCTAACCGTACGGATGTTAAGATATATCAATTTTAGTCATAAGAAAAAATTATTAAAAAATTTGAAATCCATCTTGCATGTCAGGATTAGAAAATTCTGTAAAATTACCCCTCCCGACAACCAGACTCGTTCCCGATTTACAAGATTAATTTTTAAAATGATTTTTTCGACGATCCAACCATACGGATGTTAAGATATATCAATTTTAGTCATAAGAAAAAATTATTAAAAAATTTGAAATCCATTTTGCATGTCAGGATTAGAAAAATCCTGTAAAATTACCGTTCCCGATTTACAAGATTAATTTTTAAAATGATTTTTTCGACGATCCAACCATACAGATGTTAAGATATATCAATTTTAGTCATAAGAAAAAATTATTAAAAAATTTGAATACATCTTGCATGTCAGGATTAGAAAAATCCTATAAAATTACCCCTCCCAACAACGAGACTCGTTCCCGATTTATAAGATTAATTTTTAGAAGAATTTTTTCGATGATCCTACCGTACGGATGTTAAGATATATCAATTTTAGTCATATAAAAAAATTATTTAAAAACTTTGAAATTCATCTTCCATGTCAAGATTAGAAATATCTGGTAAAAGTACCTCTTCCGACAACGAAACTCGTTCTCAAATTACAAGATTAATTTTTAAAATAATTTTTTCGATGATCTAACCATACAGATGTTAATATATATCAATTTTAGTCATAAAAAAATTATTAAAAAATTTGAAATTCATCTTGCATGTCAGGATTAAAAAAAATCCTGTAAAATTACCCCTCCCAACAACGAGACTCGTTCCAGATTTACAAGATTAATTTTTAAAATGATTTTTTAGATGATCCAACCATACAGATGTTAAGATATATTAATTTTAGTCATAAGAAAAAATTATGAAAAATTTGAAATCCATCTTGCTTGTTAGGATTAGAAAAATCCTGTAAAATTACCCCTCCCGACAACCAGACTCATTCCCGATTTACAATATTAATTTTTAAAATAATTTTTTCGAAGATCCAACCATACGGATGTTAAGATATATCAATTTTAGTCATAAGAAAAATTATTAAAAAATTTGAAATCCATCTTGCATGTCAGGATTAGAAAAATCCTGTAAAATTACCTCTCCCAACAACGAGACTCGTTCCAGATTTACAAGATTAATTTTTAAAATGATTTTTTAGATGATCCAACCATACGGATGTTAAGATATATCAATTTTAGTCATAAGAAAAAATTATTAAAAAATTTGAAATATATCTTGCATTTCAGGATTAGAAAAATCCTATAAAATTACCCATCCCAACAACGAGACTCGTTCCCGATTTACAAGATTAATTTTTAAAATGATTTTTTTACCGATCCAACCATACGGATGTTAAGATATATCAATTTAAGTAATAAGAAAAAATTATGAAAAATTTGAAATCCATCTTGCATGTCAGGATTAGAAAAATCCTGTAAAATTACCCCTCCCGACAACCAGACTCATTCCCGATTTACAAAATTAATTTTTAAAATGATTTTTTCGACGATCCAACCATACGGATGTTAAGATATATCAATTTTAGTCATAAGAAAAATTATTAAAAAATTTGAAATCCATCTTGCATGTCAGGATTAGAAATATCCTGTAAAATTACCCCTCCCGACAACCAGACTCATTCCCGATTTACAAGATTAATTTTTAAAATGATTTTTTCGACGATCCAACCATACGGATGTTAAGATATATCAATTTTAGTCATATGAAAAAATTATTAAAAACTTTGAAATTCATCTTGCATGTCAGGATTAGAAATATCTGGTAAAAGTACCTCTTCCGACAACGAAACTCGTTCTCAAATTACAAGATTAATTTTTAAAATAATTTTTTCGACGATCCAACCATACGAATGTTAATATATATCAATTTCAGTCATAAAAAAATTATTAAAAAATTTGAAATTCATATTGCATGTCAGGATTAAAAAAAATCCTGTAAAATTACCCCTCCCAACAACGAGACTCGTTCCAGATTTACAAGATTAATTTTTAAAATGATTTTTTAGATGATCCAACCATACAGATGTTAAGATATATCAATTTTAGTCATAAGAAAAAATTATGAAAAATTTGAAATCCATCTTGCATGTCAGGATTAGAAAAATCCTGTAAAATTAACCCTCCCGACAACCAGACTCATTACGGATTTACAAGATTAATTTTTAAAATGATTTTTTCGTTGATCCAACCATACGGATGTTAAGATATATCAATTTTAGTCATAAGAAAAATTATTAAAAAATTTGAAATACATCTTGCATGTCAGGATTAGAAAAATCCTATAAAATTACCACTCCCAACCACGAGACTCGTTCCCGATTTACAAGATTAATTTTTAAAATGATTTTTTCGACGATCCAACCATACGGATGTTAAGATATATCAATTTTAGTCATAAGAAAAAATTATGAAAAATTTGAAATCCATCTTGCATGACAGGATTAGAAAAATCCTGTAGAATTACCCCTCCCGACAACCAGACTCATTCCCGATTTACAAGATTAATTTTTAAAATAATTTTTTCGATGATCCAACCATACGGATGTTAAGATATATCAATTTTAGTCATAAGAAAAATTATTAAAAAATTTGAAATCCATCTTGCATGTCAGGATTAGAAAAATCCTGTAAAATTACCCTTCCCGACAACCAGACTCATTCCCGATTTACAAGATTAATTTTTAAAATGATTTTTTCCGACGATCCAACCATACGGATGTTAAGATATATCAATTTTAGTCATAAGAAAAATTATTAAAAAATTTGAAATACATCATGCATGTCAGGATTAGAAAAATCCCATAAAATTACCCCTCCCAACAACGAGACTCATTCCCGATTTACAAGATTAATTTTTAAAATAATTGTTTTTACGATCCAACCGTACGGATGTTAAGATATATCAATTTTACTCATATGAAAAAATTATTAAAAAATTTGAAATCCATCTTGCATGTTAGGATTAGAAAAATCCGGTAAAATTACCCCTCCCGACCACCAGACTCGTTCCCGATTTACAAGATTAATTTTTAAAATGATTTTTTCGACCATCCGACCGTACGGATGTTAAGATATATAAATTTTAGTCATACGAAAAAATTATTAAAAAATTTGAAATCCATCTTGCATGTTAGGATTAGAAAAATGCTGTAAAATTACGGTTCCCGACAACGAGACTCGTTCCCGATTTATAAGATTAATTTTTAAAATGATTTTTTTGACGATCTAATCGTACGGATGTTAAGATATATCAATTTTAGTCATAAGAAAAAATTATTAAAAAATTTGAAATCCATCTTGCATGTCAGGATTAGAAAAATACTGTAAAATTACCTCTCGCGACAACCAGACTCTTTCCCGATTTACAAGATTAATTTTTAAAATGATTTTTTCGACAATCCAACCATACGGATGTTAAGATATATCAATTTTAGTCATAAGAAAAAATTATTAAAAAATTTGAAATACATCTTGCATGTCAGGATTAGAAAAATCCTATAAAATTACCCCTCCCAACAACGAGACTCGAACCCCGATTTACAAGATTAATTTTTAGAATAATTTTTTCGATGATCCTACCGTACGAGTGTTAAGATATATCAATTTTAGTCATATGAAAAAATTATTAACAAATTTGAAATTCATCTTGCACGTCAGGATTAGAAAAATCTAGTAAAAGTATCAATCCGGACAACGAGACTCGTTCCTGATTCACAAGATTAATTTTTAAAATGATTTTTTCGACGATCCAACCATACGGATGTCAAGATATATCAATTTTAGTCATAATAAAAATTGTTAAAAAATTTGAAATACATCTTGCATGTCAGGATTAGAAAAATCCTATAAAATTACCCCTCCTAACAACGAGACTCGTTCCCGATTTACAAGATTAATTTTTAAAATAATTTTTTTTACGATCCACCCGTACGGATGTTAAGATATATCAATTTTAGTCATACGAAAAAATTATTAAAAAATTTTAAATCCATTTTGCATGTTAGGATTAGGAAAATCCTGTAAAATTACCCCTCCCGACAACCAGACTCGTTCCCGATTTACAAGATTAATTTTTAAAATAATTTTTTCGACCATCCGACCGTATGGATGTTAAGATATATAAATTATAGTCATACGAAAAAATTATTAAAAAATTTGAAATCCATCTTGCATGTTAGGATTAGAAAAATATTGTAAAATTACCGTTCCCGACAACGAGACTCGTTCCCGATTTACCAGATTAATTTTTAAAATGATTTTTTTGACGATCTAACCGTACGGATGTTAAGATATATCAATTTTAGTCATAAGAAAAAACTATTAAAAAATTTGAAATCCATCTTGCATGTCAGGATTAGAAAAATCCTGTAAAATTACCCCTCCCGACAACCAGACTCGTTCCCGATTTACAAGATTAATTTTTAAAATGATTTTTTCGATGATCCAACCATACGAATTTTAAGATATATCAATTTTAGTCATAAGAAAAAATTATAAAAAAATTTGAAATCCATCTTGCATGTCAGGATTAGAAAAATCCTGTAAAATTACCGTTCCCGATTTACAAGATTAATTTTTAAAATGATTTTTTCGATTATCCAACCATACAGATGTTAAGATATATCAATTTTAGTCATAAGAAAAAAATATTAAAAAATTTGAATACATCTTGCATGTCAGGATTAGAAAAATCCTATAAAATTACCCCTCCCAACAACGAGACTCGTTCCCGATTTATAAGATTAATTTTTAGAAGAATTTTTTCGATGATCCTACCGTACGGATGTTAAGATATATCAATTTTGGTCATATGAAAAAATTATTTAAAAACTTTGAAATTCATCTTGCATGTCAGGATTAGAAATATCTGGTAAAAGTACCTCTTCCGACAACGAAACTCGTTCTCAAATTACAAGATTAATTTTTAAAATAATTTTTTCGATGATCCAACCATACGGATGTTAATATATATCAATTTTAGTCATAAAAAAATTATTAAAAAATTTGAAATTCATCTTGCATGTCTGGATTAAAAAAAATCCGGTAAAATTACCCCTCCCAACAACGAGACTCGTTCCAGATTTACAAGATTAATTTTTAAAATGATTTTTTAGATGATCCAACCATACGGATGTTAATATATATCAATTTTAGTCATAAGAAAAAATTATGAAAAATTTGAAATCCATCTTGCATGTCAGGATTAGAAAAATCCTGTAAAATTACCCCTCCCGACAACCAGACTCATTCCCAATTTACAAGATTAATTTTTAAAATAATTTTTTCGAAGATCCAACCATACGGATGTTAAGATATATCAATTTTAGTCATAAGAAAAATTATTAAAAAATTTGAAATCCATCTTGCATGTCAGGATTAGAAAAATCCTGTAAAATTACCCCTCCCGATAACCAGACTCATTTCCGATTTACAAGATTAATTTTTAAAATGATTTTTTCGACGATCCAACCATACGGATGTTAAGATATATCAATTTTAGTCATAAGAAAAATTATTAAAAAATTTGAAATCCATCTTGCATGTCAGGATTAGAAAAATCCTGTAAAATAACCCCTCCCGACAACCAAACTCATTCCCGATTTACAAGATTAATTTTTAAAATGATTTTTTCGACGATCCAACCATACCACTGTTAAGATATATCAATTTTAGTCGTAAGAAAAATTATTAAAAAATTTGAAATTCATCTTGCATGTCAGGATTAGAAAAATCTGGTAAAAGTACCTCTTCTGACAACGAAACTCGTTCTCAAATTACAAGATTAATTTTTAAAATAATTTTTTCGACGATCCAACCATACGGATGTTAATATATATCAATTTTAGTCATAAAAAAATTATTAAAAAATTTGAAATCCATCTTGCATGTCAGGATTAGAAAAATCCTGTAAAATTACCTCTCCCGACAACCAGACTCATTCCCGATTTACAAGATTAATTTTTAAAATGATTTTTTCGACGATCCAACCATACGGATGTTAAGATATATCAATTTTAGTCATAAGAAAAATTATTAAAAAATTTGAAATGCATCTTGCATGTCAGGATTAGAAAAATCCTGTAAAATTACCTCTCCCAACAACGAGACTCGTTCCAGATTTACAAGATTAATTTTTAAAATGATTTTTTTAGATGATCCAACCATACGGATGTTAAGATATATTAATTTTAGTCATAAGAAAAAATTATGAAAAATTTGAAATCCATCTTGCATGTCAGGATTAGAAAAATCCTGTAAAATTACCCCTCCCGACAACCAGACTCATTCCCGATTTACAAGATTAATTTTTAAAATAATTTTTTCGAAGATCCAACCATACGGATGTTAAGATATATCAATTTTAGTCATAAGAAAAATTATTAAAAAATTTGAAATCCATCTTGCATGTCAGGATTAGAAAAATCCTGTAAAATTACCTCTCCCAACAACGAGACTCGTTCCAGATTTACAAGATTAATTTTTAAAATGATTTTTTAGATGATCCAACCATACGGATGTTAAGATATATCAATTTTAGTCATAAGAAAAAATTATTAAAAAATTTGAAATACATCTTGCATTTCAGGATTAGAAAAATCCTATAAAATTACCCATCCCAACAACGAGACTCGTTCCCGATTTACAAGATTAATTTTTAAAATGATTTTTTCAACGATCCAACCATACAGATGTTAAGATATATCAATTTAAGTCATAAGAAAAAATTATGAAAAATTTGAAATCCATCTTGCATGTCAGGATTAGAAAAATCCTGTAAAATTACCCCTCCCGACAACCAGACTCATTCCCGATTTACAAGATTAATTTTTAAAATGATTTTTTCGACGATCCAACCATACGGATGTTAAGATATATCAATTTTAGTCATAAGAAAAATTATTAAAAAATTTGAAATCCATCTTGCATGTCAGGATTAGAAATATCCTGTAAAATTACCCCTCCCGACAACCAGACTCATTCCCGATTTACAAGATTAATTTTTAAAATGATTTTTTCGACGATCCAACCATACGGATGTTAAGATATATCAATTTTAGTCGTAAGAAAAATTATTAAAAAATTTGAAATTCATCTTGCATGTCAGGATTAGAAAAATCTGGTAAAAGTACCTCTTCTGACAACGAAACTCGTTCTCAAATTACAAGATTAATTTTTAAAATAATTTTTTCGACGATCCAACCATACTGATGTTAATATATATCAATTTTAGTCATAAAAACATTATTAAAAAATTTGAAATCCATCTTGCATGTCAGGATTAGAAAAATCCTGTAAAATTACCTCTCCCGACAACCAGACTTATTCCCGATTTACAAGATTAATTTTTAAAATGATTTTTTCGACGATCCAACCATACGGATGTTAAGATATATCAATTTTAGTCATAAGAAAAATTATTAAAAAATTTGAAATCCATCTTGCATGTCAGGATTAGAAAAATCCTGTAAAATTACCTCTCCCAACAACGAGACTCGTTCCAGATTTACAAAATTAATTTTTAAAATGATTTTTTTAGATGATCTAACCATACGGATGTTAAGATATATCAATTTTAGTCGTAAGAAAAAATTATTAAAAAATTTGAAATACATCTTGCATGTCAGGATTAGAAAAATCCTATAAAATTACCCATCCCAACAACGAGACTCGTTCCCGATTTACAAGATTAATTTTTAAAATGATTTTTTCAACGATCCAACCATACGGATGTTAAGATATATCAATTTTAGTCATAAGAAAAAATTATGAAAAATTTAAAATCCATCTTGCATGTCAGGATTAGAAAAATCCTGTAAAATTACCCCTCCCGACAACCAGACTCATTCCCCATTTACAAGATTAATTTTTAAAATGATTTTTTCGACGATCCAACCATACGGATGTTAAGATATGTCAATTTTAGTCATAAGTAAAATTATTAAAAAATTTGAAATCCATCTTGCATGTCAGGATTAGAAAAATCCTGTAAAATTACCCCTCCCGACAACCAGACTCATTCCTGATTTACAAGATTAATTTTTTAAATGATTTTTTCGACGATCCAACCATACGGATGTTAAGATATATCAACTTTAGTCATATGAAAAAATTATTAAAAACTTTGAAATTCATCTTGCATGTCAGGATTAGAAATATCTGGTAAAAGTACCTCTTCCGACAACAAAACTCGTTCTCAAATTACAAGATTAATTTTTAAAATAATTTTTTCGACGATTCAACCATACGAATGTTAATATATATCAATTTTAGTCATAAAAAAATTATTAAAAAATTTGAAATTCATATTGCATGTTAGGATTAAAAAAAATCCTGTAAAATTACCCCTCCCAACAACGAGACTCGTTCCAGATTTACAAGATTAATTTTTAAAATGATTTTTTAGATGATCCAACCATACAGATGTTAATATATATCAATTTTAGTCATAAAAAAAATTATGAAAAATTTGAAATCCATCTTGCATGTCAGGATTAGAAAAATCCTGTAAAATTACCTCTCCTGACAACCAGACTCATTACCGATTTACAAGATTAATTTTTAAAATGATTTTTTCGACGATCCAACCATACGGATGTTAAGATATATCAATTTTAGTCATAAGAAAAATTATTAAAAAATTTGAAATACATCTTGCATGTCAGGATTAGAAAAATCCTATAAAATTACCCCTCCCAACAACGAGACTCGTTCCCGATTTACAAGATTAATTTTTAAAATGATTTTTTCGATGATCCAACCATACGGATGTTAAGATATATCAATTTTAGTCATAATAAAAAATTATGAAAAATTTGAAATCCATCTTGCATGACAGGATTAGAAAAATCCTGTAAAATTACCCCTCCCGACAACCAGACTAATTCCTGATTTACAAGATTAATTTTTAAAATGATTTTTTCGACGATCCAACCATACGGATGTTAAGATATATCAATTTTAGTCATAAGAAAAATTATTAAAAAATTTGAAATCCATCTTGCATGTCAGGATTAGAAAAATCCTGTAAAATTACCCTTCCCGACAACCAGACTCATTCCCGATTTACAAGATTAATTTTTAAAATGATTTTTTCGACGATCCAACCATACGGATGTTAAGATATATCAATTTTAGTCATAAGAAAAATTATTAAAAAATTTGAAATACATCTTGCATGTCAGGATTACAAAAATCCCATAAAATTACCCCTCCCAACAACGAGACTCGTTCCCGATTTACAAGATTAATTTTTAAAATAATTTTTTTTACGATCCAACTGTACGGATGTTAAGATATATCAATTTTAGTCATATGAAAAAATTATTAAAAAATTTGAAATCCATCTTGCATGTTAGGATTAGAAAAATCCTGTAAAATTACCCCTCCCGACAACCAGACTAGTTCCCGATTTACAAGATTAATTTTTAAAATGATTTTTTCGACCATCCGACCGTACGGATGTTAAGATATATAAATTTTAGTCAAACAAAAAAATTATTAAAAAATTTGAAATCCATCTTGCAGGTTAGGATTAGAAAAATGTTGTAAAATTACCGTTCCCGACAACGAGACTCGTTC
The DNA here is from genome assembly GCF_009905375.1 of Apium graveolens. Lineage (NCBI taxonomy): Eukaryota > Viridiplantae > Streptophyta > Magnoliopsida > Apiales > Apiaceae > Apium > Apium graveolens. The sequence continues at coordinate 14,087 of NW_027418809.1, read as the reverse complement.
CTGATTTACAAGATTAATTTTTAAAATGATTTTTTTGACGATCTAACCGTACGGATGTTAAGATATATCAATTTTAGTCATAAGAAAAAATTATTAAAAAATTTGAAATCCATCTTGCATGTCAGGATTAGAAAAATCCTGTAAAATTACCTCTCCCGACAACCAGACTTTTTCCCGATTTACAAGATTAATTTTTAAAATGATTTTTTCGATGATCCAACCATACGGATGTTAAGATATATCAATTTTAGTCATAAGAAAAAAATATTAAAAAATTTGAAATACATCTTGCATGTCAGGATTAGAAAAATCCTATAAAATTAACCCTCCCAACAACGAGACTCTTTCCCGATTTATAAGATTAATTTTTAGAATAATTTTTTCGATGATCCTACCGTACGGATGTTAAGATATATCAATTTTAGTCATATGAAAAAATTATTAACAAATTTGAAATTCATCTTGCACGTCAAGATTAGAAAAATATAGTAAAAGTACCAATCCGGACAACGAAACTCGTTCCTGATTCACAAGATTAATTTTTAAAATGATTTTTTTGACGATCTAACCATACGGATGTTAAGATATATAAATTTTTGTCATAATAAAAATTATTAAAAAATTTGAAATACATCTTGCATGTCAGGATTAGAAAAATCCTAGAAAATTACCCCTCCGAACAATGAGACTCGTTCCCGATTTACAAGATTAATTTTTAAAATAATTTTTTTACGATCCAACCGTACGGATGTTAAGATATATCAATTTTAGTAATATGAAAAAATTATTAAAAAATTTGAAATCCATCTTGCATGTTAGGATTAGAAAAATCCTGTAAAATTACCCCTCCCGACAACTAGACTCGTTCCCGATTTACAAGATTAATTTTTAAAATTATTTTTTTGACCATCCGACCGTACGGATGTTAAGATATATAAATTTTAGTAATACGAAAAAATTATTAAAAAATTTCAAATCCATCTTGCATGTTAGGATTAGAAAAATTTTGTAAAATTACCGTTCCCGACAACGAGACTCGTTCCCGATTTACAAGATTAATTTTTAAAATAATTTTTTTGACGATCTAACTGTACAGATGTTAAGATATATCAATTTTAGTCATAAGAAAAAATTATTAAAAAATTTGAAATCCATCTTGCATATGAGGATTAGAAAATTCCTGTGAAATTACCTCTCCCGACAACCAGACTCGTTCCCGATTTACAAGATTAATTTTTAAAATGATTTTTCCGATGATACAACCATACGGATGTTAAGATATATCAATTTTAGTCATAAGAAAAAATTATTAAAAAATTTGAAATCCATCTTGCATGTCAGGATTAGAAAAATCCTGTAAAATTACCTCTCCCGACAACCAGACTCGTTCCCGATTTACAAGATTAATTTTTAAACAAATTTTTTCGATGATCCAACCATACGGATGTTAAGATATATCAATTTTAGTCATAAGAAAAAATTATTAAAAAATTTGAATACATCTTGCATGTCAGGATTAGGAAAATCCTATAAAATTACCCCTCCCAACAACGAGACTCGTTCCCGATTTACAAGATTAATTTTTTGAAGAATTTTTTCGATGATCCTACCGTACGGATGTTAAGATATATCAATTTTAGTCATATGAAAAAATTATTAAAAACTTTGAAATTCATCTTGCATGTCAGGATTAGAAATATCTGGTAAAAGTACCTCTCCCGACAACGAAACTCGTTCTCAAATTACAAGATTAATTTTTAAAATAATTTTTTCCACGATCCAACCGTACGGATGTTAATATATATCAATTTTAGTCATAAAAAAATTATTAAAAAATTTGAAATTCATCTTGCATGTGAGGATTAAAAAAAATCCTGTAAAATTACCCCTCCCAACAACGAGACTCGTTCCAGATTTACAAGATTAATTTTTAAAATGATTTTTTAGACAATCCACCCATACGGATGTTAAGATATATCAATTTTAGTCATAAGAAAAAATTATGAAAAATTTGAAATTCATCTTGCATGTTAGGATTAGTAAAATCCTGTAAAATTACCCCTACCAACAACGAGACTCGTTCCCGATTTACAAGATAAATTTTTAAAATGATTTTTTCGACGATTCAACGGTACGGATGTTAAGATATATCAATTTTAGTCATAAGAAAAAATTATTAAAAAATTTGAAATACATCTTGCATGTCAGGATTAGAAAAATCCTGTAAAATTACCCCTCCCAACAACGAGACTCGTTCCCGATTTACAAGATTAATTTTTAAAATGATTTTTTTGATGATCCAACCGTACGGATGTTAAGATATATCAATTTTAGTCATAAGAAAAATAATTAAAAAATTTGAAATCCATCTTGCATGTCAGCAATAGAAAAATCCTGTAAAATTACCCCTCCCGACAACCAGACTCGTTACCGATTTACAAGATTAATTTTTAAAATGATTTTTTCGATGATCCAACCATACGGATGTTAAGATATATCAATTTTAGTCATAAGAAAAATTATTAAAAAATTTGAAATACATCTTGCATGTCAGGATTAGAAAAATCCTATAAAATTACCCATCCCAACAACGAGACTCGTTCCCGATTTACAAGATTAATTTTTAAAATGATTTTTTCGACGATCCAACCATACGGATGTTAAGATATATCAATTTTAGTCATAAGAAACAATTATGAAAAATTTGAAATCCATCTTGCATGTCAGGATTAGAAAAATCCTGTAAAATTACCCCTCCCGACAACCAGACTCATTCCCGATTTACAAGATTAATTTTTAAAATGATTTTTTCGACGATCCAACCATACGGATGTTAAGATATATCAATTTTAGTCATAAGAAAAATTATTAAAAAATTTGAAATCCATCTTGCATGTCAGGATTAGAAAAATCTGGTAAAAGTACCTCTTCTGACAACGAAACTCGTTCTCAAATTACAAGATTAATTTTTAAAATAATTTTTTCGACGATCCAACCATACGGATGTTAATATATATCAATTTTAGTCATAAAAAAATTATTAAAAAATTTGAAATCCATCTTGCATGTCAGGATTAGAAAAATCCTGTAAAATTACCTCTCCCGACAACCAGACTCATTCCCGATTTACAAGATTATTTTTTAAAATGATTTTTTCGACGATCCAACCATACGGATGTTAAGATATATCAATTTTAGTCATAAGAAAAATTATTAAAAAATTTGAAATCCATCTTGCATGTCAGGATTAGAAAAATCCTGTAAAATTACCTCTCCCAACAACGAGACTCGTTCCAGATTTACAAGATTAATTTTTAAAATGATTTTTTTAGATGATCTAACCATACGGATGTTAAGATATATCAATTTTAGTCATAAGAAAAAATTAGTAAAAAATTTGAAATACATCTTGCATGTCAGGATTAGAAAAATCCTATAAAATTACCCATCCCAACAACGAGACCCGTTCCCGATTTACAAGATTAATTTTTAAAATGATTTTTTCAACGATACAACCATACGGATGTTAAGATATATCAATTTTAGTCATAAGAAAAAATTATGAAAAATTTGAAATCCATCTTGCATGTCAGGATTAGAAAAATCCTGTAAAATTACCTCTCCTGACAACCAGACTCATTACCGATTTACAAGATTAATTTTTAAAATGATTTTTTCGACGATCCAACCATACGGATGTTAAGATATATCAATTTTAGTCATAAGAAAAATTATTAAAAAATTTGAAATACATCTTGCATGTCAGGATTAGAAAAATCCTATAAAATTACCCCTCCCAACAACGAGACTCGTTCCCGATTTACAAGATTAATTTTTAAAATGATTTTTTCGATGATCCAACCATACGGATGTTAAGATATATCAATTTTAGTCATAATAAAAAATTATGAAAAATTTGAAATCCATCTTGCATGACAGGATTAGAAAAATCCTGTAAAATTACCCCTCCCGACAACCAGACTAATTCCCTGATTTACAAGATTAATTTTTAAAATGATTTTTTCGACGATCCAACCATACGGATGTTAAGATATATCAATTTTAGTCATAAGAAAAATTATTAAAAAATTTGAAATCCATCTTGCATGTCAGGATTAGAAAAATCCTGTAAAATTACCCTTCCCGACAACCAGACTCATTCCCGATTTACAAGATTAATTTTTAAAATGATTTTTTCGACGATCCAACCATACGGATGTTAAGATATATCAATTTTAGTCATAAGAAAAATTATTAAAAAATTTGAAATACATCTTGCATGTCAGGATTAGAAAAATCCCATAAAATTACCCCTCCCAACAACGAGACTCGTTCCCGATTTACAAGATTAATTTTTAAAATAATTTTTTTTACGATCCAACTGTACGGATGTTAAGATATATCAATTTTAGTCATATGAAAAATTATTAAAAAATTTGAAATCCATCTTGCATGTTAGGATTAGAAAAATCCTGTAAAATTACCCCTCCCGACAACCAGACTAGTTCCCGATTTACAAGATTAATTTTTAAAATGATTTTTTCGACCATCCGACCGTACGGATGTTAAGATATATAAATTTTAGTCAAACAAAAAAATTATTAAAAAATTTGAAATCCATCTTGCAGGTTAGGATTAGAAAAATGTTGTAAAATTACCGTTCCCGACAACGAGACTCGTTCCTGATTTACAAGATTAATTTTTAAAATGATTTTTTTGACGATCTAACCGTACGGATGTTAAGATATATCAATTTTAGTCATAAGAAAAAATTATTAAAAAATTTGAAATCCATCTTGCATGTCAGGATTAGAAAAATCCTGTAAAATTACCTCTCCCGACAACCAGACTTTTTCCCGATTTACAAGATTAATTTTTAAAATGATTTTTTCGATGATCCAACCATACGGATGTTAAGATATATCAATTTTAGTCATAAGAAAAAATATTAAAAAATTGAAATACATCTTGCATGTCAGGATTAGAAAAATCCTATAAAATTAACCCTCCCAACAACGAGACTCTTTCCCGATTTATAAGATTAATTTTTAGAATAATTTTTTCGATGATCCTACCGTACGGATGTTAAGATATATCAATTTTAGTCATATGAAAAAATTATTAACAAATTTGAAATTCATCTTGCACGTCAAGATTAGAAAATCTAGTAAAAGTACCAATCCGGACAACGAAACTCGTTCCTGATTCACAAGATTAATTTTTAAAATGATTTTTTTGACGATCTAACCATACGGATGTTAAGATATATAAATTTTTGTCATAATAAAAATTATTAAAAAATTTGAAATACATCTTGCATGTCAGGATTAGAAAAATCCTAGAAAATTACCCCTCCGAACAATGAGATTCGTTCCCGATTTACAAGATTAATTTTTAAAATAATTTTTTTACGATCCAACCGTACGGATGTTAAGATATATCAATTTTAGTAATATGAAAAAATTATTAAAAAATTTGAAATCCATCTTGCATGTTAGGATTAGAAAAATCCTGTAAAATTACCCCTCCCGACAACTAGACTCGTTCCCGATTTACAAGATTAATTTTTAAAATTATTTTTTTGACCATCCGTCCGTACGGATGTTAAGATATATAAATTTTAGTAATACGAAAAATTATTAAAAAATTTCAAATCCATCTTGCATGTTAGGATTAGAAAAATTTTGTAAAATTACCGTTCCCGACAACGAGACTCGTTCCCGATTTACATGATTAATTTTTAAAATAATTTTTTTGATGATCTAACTGTACGGATGTTAAGATATATCAATTTTAGTCATAAGAAAAAATTATTAAAAAATTTGAAATCCATCTTGCATATGAGGATTAGAAAATTCCTGTGAAATTACCTCTCCCGACAACCAGACTCGTTCCCGATTTACAAGATTAATTTTTAAATGATTTTTTCCGATGATACAACCATACGGATGTTAAGATATATCAATTTTAGTCATAAGAAAAAATTATTAAAAATTTGAAATCCATCTTGCATGTCAGGATTAGAAAAATCCTGTAAAATTACCTCTCCCGACAACCAGACTCGTTCCCGATTTACAAGATTAATTTTTAAACAAATTTTTTCGATGATCCAACCATACGGATGTTAAGATATATCAATTTTAGTCATAAGAAAAAATTATTAAAAAATTTGAATACATCTTGCATGTCAGGATTAGGAAAATCCTATAAAATTACCCCTCCCAACAACGAGACTCGTTCCCGATTTACAAGATTAATTTTTTGAAGAATTTTTTTCGATGATCCTACCGTACGGATGTTAAGATATATCAATTTTAGTCATATGAAAAAATTATTAAAAACTTTGAAATTCATCTTGCATGTCAGGATTAGAAATATCTGGTAAAAGTACCTCTCCCGACAACGAAACTCGTTCTCAAATTACAAGATTAATTTTTAAAATAATTTTTTCCACGATCCAACCGTACGGATGTTAATATATATCAATTTTAGTCATAAAAAAATTATTAAAAAATTTGAAATTCATCTTGCATGTGAGGATTAAAAAAAATCCTGTAAAATTACCCCTCCCAACAACGAGACTCGTTCCAGATTTACAAGATTAATTTTTAAAATGATTTTTTAGACAATCCACCCATACGGATGTTAAGATATATCAATTTTAGTCATAAGAAAAAATTATGAAAAATTTGAAATTCATCTTGCATGTTAGGATTAGTAAAATCCTGTAAAATTACCCCTACCAACAACGAGACTCGTTCCCGATTTACAAGATAAATTTTTAAAATGATTTTTTCGACGATTCAACGGTACGGATGTTAAGATATATCAATTTTAGTCATAAGAAAAAATTATTAAAAATTTGAAATACATCTTGCATGTCAGGATTAGAAAAATCCTGTAAAATTACCCCTCCCAACAACGAGACTCGTTCCCGATTTACAAGATTAATTTTTAAAATGATTTTTTTTGATGATCCAACCGTACGGATGTTAAGATATATCAATTTTAGTCATAAGAAAAATAATTAAAAAATTTGAAATCCATCTTGCATGTCAGCAATAGAAAAATCCTGTAAAATTACCCCTCCCGACAACCAGACTCGTTACCGATTTACAAGATTAATTTTTAAAATGATTTTTTCGATGATCCAACCATACGGATGTTAAGATATATCAATTTTAGTCATAAGAAAAATTATTAAAAAATTTGAAATACATCTTGCATGTCAGGATTAGAAAAATCCTATAAAATTACCCATCCCAACAACGAGACTCGTTCCCGATTTACAAGATTAATTTTTAAAATGATTTTTTCGACGATCCAACCATACGGATGTTAAGATATATCAATTTTAGTCATAAGAAACAATTATGAAAAATTTGAAATCCATCTTGCATGTCAGGATTAGAAAAATCCTGTAAAATTACCCCTCCCGACAACCAGACTCATTCCCGATTTACAAGATTAATTTTTAAAATGATTTTTTCGACGATCCAACCATACGGATGTTAAGATATATCAATTTTAGTCATAAGAAAAATTATTTAAAAAATTTGAAATCCATCTTGCATGTCAGGATTAGAAAAATCTGGTAAAAGTACCTCTTCCGACAACGAAACTCGTTCTCAAATTACAAGATTAATTTTTAAAATAATTTTTTCGACGATCCAACCATACGAATGTTAATATATATAAATTTTAGTCATAAAAAAATTATTAAAAATTTGAAATCCATCTTGCATGTCAGGATTAGAAAATCCTGTAAAATTACCCCTCCCGACAACAAGACTCATTCCCGATTTACAAGATTAATTTTTAAAATAATTTTTTCGACGATCCAACCATACGGATGTTAAGATATATCAATTTTAGTCATAAGAAAAATTATTAAAAATTTGAAATCCATCTTGCATGTCAGGATTAGAAAAATCCTGTAAAATTACCTCTCCCAACAACGAGACTCGTTCCAGATTTACAAGATTAATTTTTAAAATGATTTTTTTCGACGATCCTAACCATACGGATGTTAAGATATATCAATTTTAGTCATAAGAAAAATTATTAAAAATTTGAAATTCATCTTGCATGTCAGGATTAGAAAAATCCTGTAAAATTACCCATCCCAACAACGAGACCTCGTTCCCGATTTACAAGATTAATTTTTAAAATGATTTTTTCAGACGATACAACCATACAGGATGTTAAGATATATCAATTTTAGTCATAAGAAAAAATTATGAAAAATTTGAAATCCATCTTGCATGTCAGGATTAGAAAATCCTGTAAAATTACCCTCTCCTGACAACCAGGACTCATTACCGATTTACAAGATTAATTTTTAAAATGATTTTTTCGATGATCCAACCATACGGATGTTAAGATATATCAATTTTAGTCATAAGAAAAATTATTAAAAAATTTGAAATACATCTTGCATGTCAGGATTAGAAAAATCCTATAAAATTACCCCTCCCAACAACGAGACTCGTTCCCGATTTACAAGATTAATTTTTAAAATGATTTTTTCGACGATCCAACCATACGGATGTTAAGATATATCAATTTTAGTCATAATAAAAAATTATGAAAAATTTGAAATCCATCTTGCATGACAGGATTAGAAAAATCCTGTAAAATTACCCCTCCCGACAACCAGACTCATTCCCGATTTACAAGATTAATTTTTAAAATGATTTTTTTGATGATCCAACCATACGGATGTTAAGATATATCAATTTTAGTCATAAGAAAAATATTAAAAAATTTGAAATCCATCTTGCATGTCAGGATTAGAAAAATCCTGTAAAATTACCCTTCCCCGACAACCAGACTCATTCCCGATTTACAAGATTAATTTTTAAAATGATTTTTTCGACGATCCAACCATACGGATGTTAAGATATATCAATTTTAGTCATAAGAACAATTATTAAAAATTTGAAATACATCTTGCATGTCAGGATTAGAAAAATCCCATAAAATTACCCCTCCCAACAACCGAGACTCATTCCGATTTACAAGATTAATTTTTAAAATAATTGTTTTTTACGATCCAACTCGTACGGATGTTAAGATATATCAATTTTACTCATATGAAAAAATTATTAAAAATTTGAAATCCATCTTGCATGTTAGGATTAGAAAAAATCCTGGTAAAATTACCCCCTCCCGACAACCAGACTCGTTCCCGATTTACAAGATTAATTTTTTAAAATGATTTTTTCGACCATCCGACCGTACGGATGTAAGATATATAAATTTTAGTCATACGAAAAAAATATTATAAAAATTTGAAATCCATCTTGCAGTGTTAGGATTAGAAAAATGCTTTGTAAATTACGGTTCCCGACAACGAGGACTCGTTCCTCGATTTACAAGATTAATTTTTTAAAATGATTTTTTTGACGATCTAATCCGTACGGATGTTAAGATATATCAATTTTAGTCATAAGAAAAAATTATTAAAAATTTGAAATCCATCTTGCATGTCAGGATTAGAAAAATCCTGTAAATTACCTCTCCCGACAACCAGGACTCTTTTCCCGATTTACAAGATTAATTTTTAAAATGATTTTTTCGATGATCCAACCATACGGATGTTAAGATATATCAATTTTAGTCATAAGAAAAAAATATTAAAAAATTGAAATACATCTTGCATGTCAGGATTAGAAAATCCTATAAAATTAACCCTCCCAACAACGAGACTCTTTCCCGATTTATAAGATTAATTTTTAGAATAATTTTTTCGATGATCCTACCGTACGGATGTTAAGATATATCAATTTTAGTCATATGAAAAAATTATTAACAAATTTGAAATTCATCTTGCACGTCAAGATTAGAAAAATATAGTAAAAGTACCAATCCGGACAACGAAACTCGTTCCTGATTCACAAGATTAATTTTTAAAATGATTTTTTTTGACGATCTAACCATACGGATGTTAAGATATATAAATTTTTGTCATAATAAAAATTATTAAAAATTTGAAATACATCTTGCATGTGAGGATTAGAAAAATCCTAGAAAATTACCCTCCCGAACAATGAGATTCGTTCCCGATTACAAGATTAATTTTTAAAATAATTTTTTTTACGATCCAACCGTACGGATGTTAAGATATATCAATTTTAGTAATATGAAAAAAATTATTAAAAATTTGAAATCCATCTTGCATGTTAGGATTAGAAAAATCCTGTAAAATTACCCCTCCCGACAACTAGACTCGTTCCCGATTTACAAGATTAATTTTTAAAATTATTTTTTTGACCATCCGACCGGTAGGATGTTAAATATATAAATTTTAGTATACGAAAAAATTATTAAAAAATTTTAAATCCATCTTGCATGTTAGGATTAGAAAAATTTTGTAAAATTACCGTTCCGACAACGAGACTCGTTCCCGATTTACAAGATTAATTTTTAAAATAATTTTTTTGACGATCTAACTGTACGGATGTTAAGATATATCAATTTAGTCATAAGAAAAAATTATTAAAAAATTTGAAATCCATCTTGCATATAGGATTAGAAAATTCCTGTGAAATTACCTCTCCCGACAACCAGACTCGTTCCCGATTTACAAGATTAATTTTTAAAATGATTTTTTCCGATGATACAACCATACGGATGTTAAGATATATCAATTTTAGTCATAAGAAAAAATTATTAAAAAATTTGAAATCCATCTTGCATGTCAGGATTAGAAAAATCCTGTAAAATTACCTCTCCCGACAACCAGACTCGTTCCCGATTTACAAGATTAATTTTTAAACAAATTTTTTCGATGATCCAACCATACGGATGTTAAGATATATCAATTTTAGTCATAAGAAAAAATTATTAAAAAATTTGAATACATCTTGCATGTCAGGATTAGGAAAATCCTATAAAATTACCCCTCCCAACAACGAGACTCGTTCCCGATTTACAAGATTAATTTTTTGAAGAATTTTTTCGATGCTCATACCGTACGGATGTTAAGATATATCAATTTTAGTCATATGAAAAAATTATTAAAAACTTTGAAATTCATCTTGCATGTCAGGATTAGAAATATCTGGTAAAAGTACCTCTCCCGACAACGAAACTCGTTCTCAAATTACAAGATTAATTTTTAAAATAATTTTTTCCACGATCCAACCGTACGGATGTTAATATATATCAATTTTAGTCATAAAAAAATTATTAAAAAATTTGAAATTCATCTTGCATGTGAGGATTAAAAAAAATCCTGTAAAATTACCCCTCCCAACAACGAGACTCGTTCCAGATTTACAAGATTAATTTTTAAAATGATTTTTTAGACAATCCACCCATACGGATGTTAAGATATATCAATTTAGTCATAAGAAAAAATTATGAAAAATTTGAAATTCCATCTTGCATGTTAGGATTAGTAAAATCCTGTAAAATTACCCCTACCAACAACGAGACTCGTTCCCGATTTACAAGATAAATTTTTAAAATGATTTTTTCGACGATTCAACGGTACGGATGTTAAGATATATCAATTTTAGTCATAAGAAAAAATTATTAAAAAATTTGAAATACATCTTGCATGTCAGGATTAGAAAAATCCTGTAAAATTACCCCTCCCAACAACGAGGACCGTTCCAGATTTACAAGATTAATTTTTAAAATGATTTTTTTTATGATCCAACCGTACGGATGTTAAGATATATCAATTTTAGTCATAAGAAAAAATAATTAAAAAATTTGAAATCCATCTTGCAGGTCAGCAATAGAAAAATCCTGAAAATTACCCCTCCCGACAACCAGGACTCGTTACCGATTTACAAGATAATTTTTAAAATGATTTTTTTCGATGATCCAACCATACGGATGTTAAGATATATCAATTTTAGTCATAAGAAAATTATTAAAAAATTTGAATACATCTTGCATGTCCGGATTAGAAAAATCCCTATAAAATTACCCATCCCAACAACGAGACTCGTTTTCCGATTTACAAGATTAATTTTTAAATGATTTTTTTCGACGATCCAACCATAACGGATGTTAGATATACTCAATTTTAGTCATAAGAAACAATTATGACAAATTTGAAATCAATCTTGCATGTCAGGATTAGAAAAATCCTGTAAAATTACCCCTCACGACAACCAGACTCATTCCGATTTACAAGATTATTTTTTAAAATGATTTTTTCGACGATCCAACCATACGGATGTTAAGATATATCAATTTAGTCATAAGAAAAATTATTAAAAAATTTGAAATCACTCTTGCATGTCAGGATTAGAAAATCCTGAAATTACCCTCTCCCGACAACGAACTCGTTCCGATTTCCAAGATAATTTTTAAAATAATTTTTTTCGATGATCCAACCATACGGATGTTAAGATATATCAATTTAGTCATAAGAAAAATTATTAAAAAATTTGAAATCCATCTTGCATGTCAGGATTAGAAAAATCCTGTAAAATTACCTCTCCCACAACAGACTCATTCCCGATTTACAAGATTATTTTTAAAATGATTTTTTTCGACGATCCAACCATACGGATGTTAAGATATATCAATTTTAGTCATAAGAAAAATTATTAAAAAATTTGAAATCCATTGCATGTCAGGATTAGAAAAATCCTGTAAAATTACCTCTCCCAACAACGAGACTCGTTCCAGATTTACAAGATTAATTTTTAAAAATGATTTTTTAGATGATCTAACCATACGGATGTTAAGATATATCAATTTTAGTCATAAGAAAAAATTATGTAAAAAATTGAAATCATCTTGCATGTCAGGATTAGAAAAATCCTATAAAATTACCCATCCCAACAACGAGACTCGTTCCGATTTACAAGATTAATTTTTAAATGATTTTTTCAACGATACAACCATACGGATGTTAAGATATATCAATTTTAGTCATAAGAAAAAATTATTGAAAAATTTAAAATCATCTTGCATGTCGGATTAGAAAAATCCTGTAAAATTACCCTCCCGACAACGACTCATTCCCGATTTACAAGATTAATTTTTAAAATGATTTTTTCGACGATCCAACCATACGGATGTTAAGATATATCAATTTTAGTCATAAGTAAAATTATTAAAAAATTTGAAATCCATCTTGCATGTCAGGATTAGAAAAATCCTGTAAAATTACCCCTCCCGACAACCAGACTCATTCCCGATTTACAAGATTAATTTTTAAATGATTTTTTCGACGATCCAACCCATACGGATGTTAAGATATATCAATTTTAGTCATATGAAAAAATTATTAAAAACTTTGAAATCCATCTTGCATGTCAGGATTAGAAATATCTGGTAAAATTACTATCCGACAACAAACTCGTTCGATTACAAGATTAATTTTAAAATATTTTTTCGACGATCCAACCATACGGAATGTAATATATATCAATTTTAGTCATAAAAAAATTATTAAAAAATTTGAAATCATTGCATTAGGATTAAAAAAAATCCTGTAAAATTACCCTCCCAAACAACGAGACTCGTTCCAGATTTACAAGATTAATTTTAAAATGATTTTTTAGATGATCAACTACAGATGTTAGATATATCAATTTGTAGTAATAAAAAAATTAAAAAATTTGAAATCCATCTGAATGTAGGATTAGAAAAATCCTGTAAAATTACCCCTACGACAAACCAGACTGTTCCGATTTACAGATTAATTTTTAAAATGTTTTTCGATGATCCAACCACGGATGTTAGATATATCAATTTTAGTCATAAGAAAAAATTATTAAAAAATTTGAAATCCATGGCATGTCAGGATTAGAAAAACCTATAAAATTACCCCTCCACCAAAACGAGACTCGTTCCCGATTACAAGATTAATTTTTTAAAATGATTTTTTCGGACAATACAGAGTATATCAATTTTAGTCATAACAAATAAATTCATGAAAAATTGAAATCCATCTTGCATGACAGGAATTAGAAAAATCCTGTAAAATTACCCTCACGACAACCAGACTCATTCACGATTTACAAGATTAATTTTAAATAAATGATTTTTTGACGATCCAACCCTACGGATGTTAAGATATATCAATTTAGTCATAAGAAAAATTATTAGAAAAA
>NW_027418808.1:0-113411 GCF_009905375.1 Apium graveolens | reverse complement strand
GCCCAATAAAGATCCAATAAGGACTCTACAAAGAATCCTTTAAAAGAAGTGGACTTTCCTCCTCCAAAAGCTGATGAGAACAAGCTTTTAGGTAGGAGTATTGCTTATCTCAAAGAGACCATGGATGAGGCTGTAAGGAGAAATAGGGCTATTATCTCTAGAGAGGGAAAGAGCATATGTGTGATGCAAGGACATCCCAAATTCTCAATAGCCAAGAAGGAAGAAGTCAAGCAACTAAAGGCTGACAAAAGAGCACAAGCAAAGCTTGAACAACAGCTAAAGTCAAGTCAAGTTGAAGAAGAGAAAGGAATTGAAGTCAGGGGTGAAGACAAGATTGCAAACCTAGATGAGGTTTTTGGGAGTATATTTGGTGAGAGTATGGAAGAAAGAGAGGAATGGCAGAAGGGAAACAGAAGAAAGGCCAAGGCACATAGAAGGAGTGAAGATAATACTGAAGTAACCAAATCTATATCTAAACCACTACCTTCCATACCTGAACCTCTTGTTGCTAATCCCACTATAAACATCCATGGTGAACCAATCATTCCAAAAGAGGAACCTATTGATTGGGACACCATCAAATTGCCTACCTTTCTAACCACTCTTCCACTACCAAAGAAACAGAAAAGAAAACCCAAATCTACACCTCCCATAACCTCTAAGAAATTCACTCAAAAACAAAAGCCTAAGCCTAAGCCATCCATTTCTAAAGATGATTATGTTCACATCTTTGACATAAAAGAAATTTCAGACATTGAACTCTATCTGGATGAGCTGGAGGATGTAAGAGGAATAGCTGCTTACAGACAGCTACCAGAGAGATTAGTGTTCAGATACAAAGGAGCTGGGGAAAGAACATGGCCTCTCCACAGGATTCTGAATGAAGGCTACTCTACCTTGATTAGAGTCTTTTCAGCTATACAAAAGGATTCTGGCTTTACCAGAACTGCCAAGACTGAAATTCTCAACAAGATTGCCAATATAAGGAAAACTTGGAGGGAGCCCAATGCTTTACCCAGGACTTTACTCATTCAAGAAAGGGGAATTACAATTCACAAATCACCTCATTGGTTGATGGAATTTAGAGATGATAAAGGAGTCAGAAGATTTTTCAGACTTGAAGACCAACTCAAGATTGCCAGCAATGAAACTCTCAAGGAAATGCAATCTAAGTTGGATATCAGTGTTGAAGATGAAGCTGAATTCTTCAGACAACTCCAACTCCAAATTGAGGAAAATGACAAAGGGCTAGGAAAGAAAACCAGGGAACAAAGAAGAAAAAGATGATTTGCTCAGGCTAAAGGAGTATCCTTGGAAATACTGTAAATCTTCAATTTCCTCCTAGTACATACATTTTTGCAGCATTTTCAAATTTCTACTTAGTTTCAATTCATATATCTGTTAAGTGTTTTGTTATCATCAAGTTAACCCTGAATTTATGCCTACAATTCTTATAGACATAAATAGGGGGAGATTGTTAGGAATATATGTGCATTAGTTTGATGATATGTTTAACAAAACACTTAAGTAGAAATTCAGTGTCTGTAGCCTCAACGGATAAGACCACTTTGGCTATCCGTTGATGGTGTAGCTTTACTTAGAAATAAGTCTAGTGTTGTAGCATATTTCAGTCTCTGTATTTAAGATGTAATTCTTAGAAGTTGAGAGAAACTATGAGTCATGTTGACTACTAGAAGATATGCAGATAGGAAGGCCAATTGTAAATATTTCATGCCTTGTAATTTTGTATAAATGAAGTGGTATCAACGGATGACTTAAAGACCTTCAACGGATGAGAAGCTAAGCTTCAACGGATGTCTCTAAATCTTCAACGGATAACATCCTTCAACGGATGAGTGCATCAACGGATGAAAGCTTCAACGGATGTTCTGTTGATTAACCGTTGATAAGTGGTAGTTGTACCTACAAACAGAGGCACGTGGGTGAACAGAGATAACTGAAATGTGGCAGCCTAATTTCAGGAACATCAGAAAAAGCAGCCGTTCTACTCTAGTATAAAGAGACATTAAGTCAACAAAGTACTGGAGTGAACTGGAGAAGAAACAAGTGGAGATCTTACTTTATTATTTTATATATCCTTGTCTTCACTTGTAAACTTGGTAATATAAAAACCAAGTAGTAGCTAGTAATTAGAAGAGAATTTTTCCAGAGCTGTTTAGAAAAATCTTGAGAGAAAAATTATCTAGTTTGTACTAGGATGCAGCTGTGATCAAATTCTTAGATCACAGAATTTCTGAAATACCATCTCTGGTGGAACAACAAATCCACCAGAAAAGTTTTTAAAGGTTTATTGTGTTCTTTACATTTGTGTTTGAATATATATCTGTCTGTATCAGCTTAAAGCAATTCACACACTTGTTCATCTTGAACACACAGTCTTTATAAACTGCTCAAAACTTGAAAAAGTTTTGAGATTTACATTCAACCCCCCTTCTGTAAATCTCATTGTTAGTTCTCTAGAAATAACAACCCAGCTTAGAGTCACTACATTGAGTACTAAACATCTACAAGGTCTTCATTCCAATACTCATGCAGAGCTACACAAGATTCAGGAGAACTTTATCAAACAGGAACAAGTTTGGAAAATTGATAAGAAAAAGTTCTTTCAACCTACCATTGACAGGATTGCTTATATTGAGAAAACTCAAGAGAAACAACAAGCTCAGATTGATCAAATTCTGACAAATCAAGCTTCTCAGCAATCGCAACTTACTGAAATCCAGACCTCAGTGGAACTACTTATCTCTCTTTTATTACCTGCTGATGCCAAAAAGGGGGAGAAGGTAATTAAGTCCAAATGCAAAACCAACAAGACACTGCAAGGAAAGGATGATGGAAAAGATGACCAAGGAAACTCTGGAATGGGTAGTGGTCATAGTCAAGGTAGAAGGTTTACATCAAGACAAGCTAGTCACAGAACAAGTCCTGATACTGGGAAAAGAATAAGTTCTGCTGCTGGTAAAAGGATAAGTTCTGATGAACTTCTAGATCTTGATGAGGAAATGTCAAGACAGTTATTTCTTCAAGAAAATCCAGGGATGGACTTGGAAAGTTTAAAGGAAGAAGAAGCCAGACTTAAATCAGAGAAAGTCACATCTAAATCTGAAGCTTCTGGTAAAAAGTTACTTCCAAAACTTAAAGGCATTGTGATCAAAGAAAGGACTCATACTGAAGCAACATTGGCTAGATCACAACCACAGATAGATCCAAGATCTAAGGGTAAAGAAAAGGTTGGTGAACCTATCAAGGCTTATGTACCTCCTGAGGAAGAAGAAATTACTGATGGAAAAGATGATCTTGCTCTGACTTCAAGAAAAGTTCTTAAAACAACCTCTGACATGGCTCAAGTTGTTCAGAGTCAAGAAATTGTAAGTTCTGATATTCAGAAGAAGCAAGTAACCTCTGACAGAGTTCAAGTTAACTTGATATCAGAAAATAGATCAAAGACACTCCTACCAGGATTCACTAAAGCAAAATAGACTCAATCTTTGAAGACTACTGCAAGTGGTTTTGAAGCAAGAGTAGTTACTGGAAAGGAAGCTAGAGATAAAACTGGATTGGGAAGTGCTGATGAAAGAAGAGTACACAACACTACCAATGATCCAACTTCCTTGAGTGAACCAGGTATTGGAGCAACTCCTGAGAGATTGAATCAACTGGAATCTGTACAGATGGTTTACCATACCTACTTGAAAGAATACATCATGTTGTATTTCATGACAGATGGTAGGGTTTATCATATAAGACAAAATGCCATTCCTTTAAAGTATTTTGAAGAATTGGAGCATGTACTTTTCTTACTTCAAGTGGATGACAGAATAACAGAGACTGCTGCAAACTACTTAAAAGAACAGATTCAGAGACAGAAAAGGCTTTATTCTGTTAAGTCTGACAGCATATATGTTCCAAAGTACAGAGATCACAATGGTGATATTGTTGATATGAAGCCTAATACTGCACAGATCAGAACGTATCTTGGTATTAAGGGACTTGAATTCAATCTTGAGTCTGACAAAGCTTATGTCATAAGACTAGATCAGGAGTTGAGAAAAGCAAAGATTAATGATCTCAGAGCTGTAATCTTTCAAACTGGTGAAGATACTGCAGAGCTTAAAGGTGTTAAAAGGAGAATGATTGATGAACTAAGATATGCTGAGAAATGTTTGTTGAAGAACTATCTCAGAACAACTCTTGACATCAGAGAGATCAGAAAATGAAGAAGCCAAGTCGAAGATCTACAACTGCTTAAATTCTGATATTTATACAGATTGAAGTTGTTATCAGAAGTTGAAATTGGTAAAAACTTTAAGGACTGTAAGTTGTAGTTATCTAGTCTATTTCTCATGCATTTGTACTTAATGTTTTTGACATCATCAAATATCTGTTAAACTTGTATATTTTGTTAATTTACAAGTTGGGGAGATTGTTAGATATATTTGATAATGTCATGGCTAATATGTTTTATGTTTAGCTTTCAGATCTTACGTGAACAGGATAAATCAGTACTTAACTGTTGATCAGTACTTATACTGGAAGTCAGGACTTAAGGATATCAGTACTTATATTATCAGGAGATAATCATCAGAAGATAGATATCAGAACTTAAGTGCTGAAGGACAATCAGATAAGGACAGTAGCTGATTAAAGGAAAGAAGATCGAGATAAACAAAAGAAGAGATATGCATGAAGAAGGAATTCCGTGAAGAATAGAATACTTGGAAGAAAAGATATCTGATTGATATATTTTAGGAAGCAGAATTATATTCCATATCAATTAGCGATTATCTTGTAACTGTGTAATATATAAACACAGACATAGGGTTTACACTATAAGTGTTATCATTATTAGAAAAGATTATTCATTGTAACCCTAGCAGCTCTCGTGATATTTGTTCATCACTGAGAGGTAACAGTTCCATACTGTAACAGAGTTTATTGTTTCAATAAAGTTTGTTTTCTGTTACTTAAGTTCTTAAAGTTCGATTTAAGTGTACTATACACTGTATTCACCCCCTCTACAGTGTGTGTGTGACCTAACAGAGGATATTTGTCAAGCATATCTGACTCTAGTTTCGAAGTAGACTCTTTTACTCGAGGATTTCAAACATACTTGTTATAGATATACACTCATTTCCAATGACTTGCCTTTAACGATCAAGAATTTAGATCGACTACTATATGCAAAACAACTTGGACCAGAGCCCATTGGCTCCTGATCAATCACTTGGTTCGAATCAGATACTTATCGCTCCAACCTTGACAGGCAAAACACATTATATGTACATACTATTGTGACGATAACATCAACTCATGAAAAACTTTACCTATATTTAATAATACCTCGAATGGTCCATTAATTTTAGGGCTTAACCTGTCCCTTCTACTCAAACTTATCCAGTCTCTTTTAAGACGAAACTTACACTAACACTACTGGTCCTATTTCTATACTCATATTCTCTCTCGATACAATTTTTTCTTCTTTCCTTGTCCACTCCGAACTGCTTCAATCAATACCACTACGCTTTTGGTGTGCTAAATTAACTTAGAATTTGACAACTTTCTTTCTCCCACTTTATCTCAATAAAACTAGGGACCTACTCTTGCATTTACATGAAGCTTGGTAAAGTGGCATTCCAAAGCTGACATCACTGATAAATGATCATTCCAGTATTTCCTTACAACTCAATCTCTCAACATATCTTACATTTCCCCAATCACTTCCGTACTTTGATTCTCCGTTTAAGGATGATAGGCGGTGCTCTTTTTCAACTTGGTTTCCAAACATTTAAACATTTCTTACTTTTTTTCCATCAGTTAAGGCTTAAAAGTAATCTCCTATATTCACGCATTATCACCTTTAAATATTTGAACTTCAGATTTCACTCCTTCCAATTCGTTTATTAACTCCTCGGTGGTCTTAATTACATCCAATCCTTTCTGTCGGCATAAGGCATCTGTTATCATACGGCTTCGCTTAGGTAGTTGTTAATGGATTAATTCAGAATCTTTGGTTAACCTTAGTCACAATTTCATTCTTGAAGACTCAACGTATAGTTTCTTTCCTTCTGATTTTTTTTTGAGAAAAATCCTTGGGCATTCCACGCAGCCTTCCTTATTCTTTGAGTAGCTGAGGATGTTATCAATAAACACAGTTTGCTTATTTAAATATTCCTTATACACCATGATCCTTAATTCCTTATAGTCACCTGATACACTTGTTATTTCAAATAATATCACCAGAGCTTGCAATGCTCTTAACTTATTTTAATCGTAACCTCTAATATGTTCTCAGGTCGGATCTTAAGTTAATCCCCGAGATATAACATACTCTTTGAATTAGGTCTCGTAAATACTCAATTCTTTATAGGGTCTCACTTCTTCTCATTTGTTGTCTTGTCCAATTCCCGATAATCAGTACATACTCTCATAATTTCATTCCTTTTCTCCATCAATATTACTGGTACATTTTACGATTCATTTTTTTTTGTAAAACCACTCTTTGGTCTGCCTTGTCCACTAGGCCTCCGATACTTTGCCTTAATTCTTTGACATGTCCAACATTTCCTAAATCATCTTGAAATTTCCTTCTTGTACCTGGTTATCACTATTTTTTTTAAATTTCTGTATATCTTGGCATTTCTTTAATAAATTAAATACTTTATAATGTGAATTCCCTGTGGGATCTCATTTCTTAGTCCTTCTACTTATAGCATCCAAGTGCTGGAAGAAAACCTAGGAATATCGTGATCATTCTCCTGGGCACATAAATTTCCTTTTACTAACTACTAACATCATGATCCATTATCTTCTATTGACATCTTATCTTTCCCTTCACAACTTTGACTGAAAGGTCATACTATCCATCCTTGCTCCTTTTAGATTACGAACTTTAACTTCCAATTCCAACTACAAAAATTCCATAGATAATTCTTCTGATACCGTTTCTACGTTCGTTCTCTCCTTTTTCCTTATCGTCTGCCTCTATATTTGCTTTTCCTCGTGAGTACATACTTCAAACTTTTATGTTCCGTATAGATCTTACACTTTTCTCCATACATATCATATTTCCCAATCTTTCAAAACAAATATTATTACTGTTAGTCCCAGTTATGATTAGGATACTTCTGCTCATAAGGTTTCGATTGTCTGGGTGCATATATAATAACTTTATTGTGCTGCATCAACACACATCCTACTCCCTTATGAGAAGCATCATTATAAATTACCAAACCTCCTTGGTACTTTCGAAATAATAAAGCAGGTGTTGTAACCATTTTCTTCTTCAACTCCGTAAAACTTTCTTTACCCTTCTCCATTTCATATAAATTTCTTGCTTTTCCTGGTTAGCTTCGTCGAATGTATTGTAACTTCCAAGAAATCTTGCACAAATTTTCAATAATAACCGGTCCATGGTAAAACTCCTTACTTTTATTGGTACATTTTGGCCTTTCTTTATTCATAGTAACTTTGATTTCTACTGGATCTCCTTTGGTCTCCTCCTCACTGATTACCTATGCTTTCTGCCATTAAAACTTTCACCTTGTAGACTTTACATACAATTTCTTTCTTCTCTGACTCCCCAGTTGTTATTAAATGCTTCGCATAGTCCTCCGTTGAATTTAAGTAATACAACTACAGCTTATCCAGATATTCCTTAAAGATTATGTCTATCAAGTTCAAATATCACTGGTATATTGGTTAATCCAAATGGCAATACGAAAATTTTATAACACAATACTTAGTTCTGAAAATTATCGTTGATAGGTCCATAGATTTAATCTTCAATTGGTGAAATACCAAGCCTTAAATCAATCTTATAAAAGTACTTTGCTTCTTTCGTTCGATCAAACAAATCATTGGTTCGAGGTAACAGATACTTGCTCTTGATAGTAAACTTGTTGGGCTTTCGCTGGTTGATGCATAATCTCATACTTCTATCTTTCTTATGAACAATTAGTACCGGTGCACCTTATGGGGTACACTAGGTCTAATCACTCCTTCTTCTAACATCTCCTGCATTTGTTTTACTAATTTCCTCGTTTTAACTGGTGCCATTTTATGTAAGGCCTTGGTTACTGGCTTCGACTCAGGTGCTCAATCAATCGCGAGCTTCATTTCTCTATCTAGAGGAAATGTTGATAACTCATCTGGAAACATATCTTGAAACCCCTTAATTGCTATAAAATCTTCAAATTTTGTTTTCTCCTGGCTTTATTTATCTCACAATCACCATAATGCTCACATCTTGATCACCGTAATCGTCGTTAACAAATTCTTTACCTTCCTTTTTCCTTTATACCTCATCATATTCTAATCTGACGTCTTCAGAGCTATCTTTTCATCATGACGGTTTGTTTGGACATCACGCTTAAATAGTTAATCCATTTCTTAGAATATTGTCAAACCCTCTTATCTTAAATGATATCAATTCTTCACAACTTATTTCCAGAAATCTCAATTCTACCATTGGTACTTAATTATTCAACAATTACACGTTCTTAACTTGCTAGTCCTTTGATTATAATCTTACCAATTCAACAAGGTAATTCATCTTATCAACAACACCTTAAGAGATAAACAATTAAGTTTCTCTCACATCTTTTAATACTTTAACGCGTAAGGTATCCACAATAATCATTCACGTCACCGCATCCGTATTCGGGATAACATATTTCACAAACACATCATAAATTCTCATTTTTGGAGACGTATTTCTTATTGGAGTAGATTCCCTTGACTCTTAGTGTATTCCTGACTAGGTTAGTGATTTGTAATTCTCTCCATATGCCCTTGTTTCCTTTCCATGCATAAGAGGTAGCTGGAATTTTGTCTGCTTGGTTCATAATACGTTGATTTCTATTTGAAAAACTCTTGCAAAGAATGACAGTACAACTAAACAACTAGAAGGATTCATAATTCAACAAAAATTAGAGTTGAAAAGAAAGAAGAAACAAGGATTTGAATATGAATGAGACAACCACATTGATACTTAAGATGGCCAGTCTTTCATACCATATGGCATACAACACATGATTAGGTGGCATCCCACCCGACTCTTCGTCATTCTAACAAAGTGTCTCACCATAACACTGTTTGTCCCAATCAGAAAGCAAAACTCGAGGGAAACAATTAAATTTGAAAGGAATACAATATCCTCCTTTTCGATGTCATAACAAAGAGTTTATTTAAGAAAAGAAGTTCATACTTATTTAAGAATCAAAAAGGAATATACGATGTAATATTGAAGACAAGAACGATACCATTGGTCACCGTCCATAATTCATTTGTATTCATATTTCGAGCTTGTTCGATCATAATGGCGTTCCTGCCAGATAACTTCGAGTTTCCTCTTTTAATTTAGAATAACCACGAACCATTCGACATAACGATCCTTTTGTTAATAATATTCTTCTTTTAGAGAGGTTTGGAAATCTTTCCAATCTTTTTCGATCATGCTCCGGCTTCTGTTAAATCAATAAATTCTTCGAACTCTGATAGTCCTAGTAATTAAATGTATAGTTACTCCATACGCTGATTCTGTTATAAATTTTATCAAACAATATGTGCATCTTATTGTTAGGAATAATCAACTCCTTCATAATCGCGGGTTACTTTATCTTCTGAATTAACAATACTAAGTCTGAAGCAAATATACTTCCAGGTAATTCGGGTCTTCTAATAAACAAGAAACTCAAGTAGTAACCTAACAACCAGTGTTTAAAACTTATTTTATTTAAAAAGGCTTTTTAAAAATTTTATAAGGAAAAATCTTTTCGAAAACTGGTTTAAAAATTTAGAAAATCACAAACCTGGTTGTCCTTACTATATGAGTTGGTTGTTATCCTTCCTTCTTATAACAAGGTACCGAATTAAAGAAACGATCACATAAAGGTCCGTTCACTTCAATCTACCTTTTCTCCTTCATCATGTCCATTTACCTTTCTTAATCGATGAAACTTCAATTGTCATTGCACATTATCTTATTCGTAGCTTCACATCAAGGCTCCCATACTGGTAATACTCCTGTTAACAACTTTGCAATCATTAAGTGGAACAGACTCTCCAATAGTCAACAAGTTGGCTAATGTCACATCATCTTATTAAAATATATATCACATCATCATAACACCATTATCTAACTCCAAGAAATCTCCAGATCCATAATCTTCTCTAACTCTCTATTTTCAACATTTATCTACTCTATTCCACAATCTAGTCATGGGTGGCCTAATTACTAATAGCTTCTTGTAACCAGGTAACAACTATCCTCCGAAACACTTGAATCTTCTTTCTAAACTTCTTCTCACCTTCATTTATATCTCAATACTCACCATTTACTGCGACTCCCGCATCCATCCTCATAGGTACAATTGCTTCATAGGACAAGTTTTAAACTGAGGGTATAGAACAGGGTGTAGGGTAAACTGAAGAGATACACTCACAGCCGAATGTCTAGTAAAACAAGAATACACAGATGGAGGTTCTTAAATAGGTAGTCTCATATCAAGAGGTGGTGGAATAGCGTAGAATAGCTTGAAGAGGTGCAACTGTCATAATGGAAGGTAGTGCCATTAATACTGATGGAGGAACAAGGTGCAAATCAACTCTGAGAGAAGATGACGATCCTCGAACGAAAAGCTCCAAACGATCAGATGATACAGGGAAATCAGGATCTGCCATTGCCGTTGTCTGGAAATCACGTCGCCAGCTAAAAATCCCGAATCGCAATACGAACCGTGCCGAAGACTTACTATACAATCGCACTCAACCTCACAACATCTTATCTTTCTATTTCCTATTCCAAATCCTAACCCTCTACCCAATCCCGACAATCTAGGCTTGTTTCAGTGACTTATAACCTGTAGCTCTGATACCAACCTGTGGCGCCCTCCAACCCGGGTCAGAAGTTTGGGGTCCACAATACACACACAATATATAAACCTGTATATGAGATATTATTGGCAATAACCCTGCTTTAGAAAATTCACGGATCGCAACAGGTTAAAGTATGAAAACAAGCCACAACCTTAACTTTTATTACAACGTGCCAAATCCCAACTAATTTAACTTAAAACTGATAATAAAATTATTCTTACAATCTTACTATCTCATTACCGCAATAAGCTCCTGCTAGCTCGATCCAACTCAATCTGGAATCCTAGCTCGTACATTGAACTGGGAAACCTCGCTATCAACAGTATCCTTCTTAACTGTAGAATACATAAAAAGATTCACAAGAGTGAGCTAACTAGCTCAGCAAGTCACAATGACAAAAATTGAGATTAATCAATGATCAAACGAGATGATTCAGAGGAATCAAGTTTATTGCTAAACAATCATTAGAATTGGACATTCATTTTAAGTTTTTAAAACCAAGGTTAGGCTGCTGATTAGTCACGCACTAACCCCGAGCAAAGCACACAACACTGCTCTAACTACTGGATCCAAGGCACACATTGGCCTAAATTGACCATAGATATGGTCTGACCACGAATCTGGTCCACATATATATAAAAAACTATCCAATTCTAAAGCAGTTCAATATGATAAACAATATAACTCGATAAACAAGGTCATAATCAATGATGGTTAAACACTTGAATAAACATGTAAAGAAACTCATGGATATCTCAAGGGTATATCAAGGTTGTATAAGAAACGGTTTTCAGTCTGTAAAATGATCAGGTATTGGACGAATCCTGATTTTTCAAGGTATAGTTCTTTGATGTTATAAAGAATGGTTGGAGCACTACACCATAGATGACCTATCGCAATAGTTTGATCATGAGTGTTATAACTTAATGTTACATTAGCTATGCTCATCTTTGTCTACTGCAACAATGCATATTTGATGTTACCGTAGCCTTTCCAACATGTTACTATAGATCAAAAGTGTTAGTGAAATTGTGTTACCATAGGGTATTAACATATAAAATAATATCATTTTACAAAATAATAAAATATATGTATAATATCTAAATTCAAATTAATTAACTTTGCAATATATTTAAGTAATAGTTTACAAATATAAATTTAGTAATAAGTTAATAAACATATTTTTGGTTAAAATATTAAATTAATAGAATATTTTTAATTTATAAAATTGATCTTTAAAAAAATACAGATAATCCTATTATTTAATTTTTAAAATTTATTAATTTTGATAAATTTAATTTATTGCTTAAATTTATAAAATTTAGTGAATGATATTATTTTCAAATAATTTGGTTACAATTTGTAATGATAATGTTTTTTTTAAAAAAATAAAATACAAAATAGAAGGTGAATTGGACAAACCCGCTAAGATTTGGGCTAAATATTGGACAAGCGGCAATTTATTTTCACAGGCGGTACTTTAAAAATTTTGAACAAGCCAAAATACTATATCAAAAGGCTCACTCTGTCAGTCTTTATCTCTCTCAATTCGTTCTCTTCCGTTAACCTTCGTATCATTCTCTACATTTTCTCCCGTTTAAGGTTATAATAAAGTCGATTTATTCAAGAAAAAGCTTAACATTCACAGATCGATGGATTTAGGGCTGCTTGTACATATTCAAGCTTAAAAAAATTAGGGTTTTTATTTAAATTGGGGGTTTTCGTGTTTTATTTTTTTGTTAAATTGTCAAATTAATTGATTTTATCTCTTTGTTATAGGGTTAGTCTGGTTTGCTTTGTGTCTAATAATTTATGAGATTGGGCTTATCTTGGGCTTCTACAGGTACTCCTCCCTCTAATATATTTGTATGTACTCTCTCTATCCCTCTCTCTTTGAATTTGTGTATGTGTTTGTAATTTTATGATGAAAACTTCTTCTCTCAGGCACAGTAGTGATTAAACAATGGTTAACTTGGATAAACTTGTAATTATGGAGCTTTTAATAGATTTTTGGACCAAGTAATAATACAATTATGTAGGAACTGTTTGGACTATTTTAGCCATCTATGATAAGTAATAATTATTGTACTATTAACTCTGTGAATATAACTCTGTTTATTAAACTGTACCAATTATTGTACCCTCAAGTGCATCAATTTCTCCGTGAAGCAATTGATGTACCCGGTAGTGCACTTATCTAGGATATTTCAAACCAAATGCCAGGAAATGATTTTCTTGTCGTTGAAGCCTAATATGTAATGACTTTAGAATATATATAGAATGAGAAGTCCCTCTGGTGCAACATTTTCTCTGGGGTAATTGTGTTTGTATTGTTTAAATTTGCAAGGAGTCAGGTAGATTATTAGTCGGAAATGACCTGGAGGTGGACGATACATCACCGTATTCCAATGGAAAATGAAACTATAGGCTTCCATGGGTCCAGTAAATGACTCAATGTTGTTGCTGCCATTTTTTTAGGCATGAGCAGTACGAAGGTGTTTTAATTATATAAGAATTACTTGTAAGTTGAAAATCGCTTCTGTTAAGGTACTTCAGAACATAAGCTATTTCATGGACAATGTATGATTTTTAAAGAAATGGTTGCTGATTACAGTATTTCTGTATCGGAATGGAAAGAACCAAACATCTGATCCCTAGTATTAGATGCTAAAGTTAGATATACCTTGTTAGAATTGTGACTAAATGATAATTATTCCATTCCTTTATATAATTTTTGATCTTCTTATCACGTTTATTAGTAGTTTGATGGTGCTTTGCATTTTGATTGAATACATAAAAGTGGGTTATTCTCAAGGTCTGTAGTCCAAAAGACAGAATCATAATTCATAAACTAGTGTTTGTAGTTAGTTGATTGTACATATATGTGCAAGGTTATGATAAGTAATAATTATTGTACTATTAACTCTGTGAAAAGATATACTTGGAAGTATTTGTCTTATCGGCAAGTGTTTAGAATTAGTATTATAATAATTATTGTTGTGATATATTAGTTGAAGCATATTGATTAATAAAATAATCTTTTGCATGGGACCATGTACATATTAAGGGTCAGCAATCATGTTTCTACCTGCTGTTTACATATATCTAAGCACAATAAATCAGTTTGTGGAGCACTGGAGCTGTTATATATGATAAGTTATAATTACCACTTGGATCAGTAATTTTACATGATGAACATGCTTTGAGTTCACGTTTTGTTATTCTCTTTACCTTCTGAATCTCGAGATTACCTATGGCTTAATTTTACTAAATTTGTCTTTGTAGGATGATATTCAAACTCTCATTTCAGACCATAACTGGCTTTGATCCCTCTGAATGGCTTCATATGGTTTTCTTTTGTATGCCCTGGTTCTTTTGCTTGGTACCAGTTTCTTGAACGGTGCATGCCAAAGCAAACAGTCCAAAACATAGTGATAAAGGTACACACATCCCCTGGGATTCTGCATTCAACTTGTTAAAATAAGTAGATATCTTGTATTAGCAGAATTATATCTGAAGTACTAATAATAATATGTTCTGTTCTTCCAGGTTTTGTTGAACCAAATCTTACTTGGTCCATGTGTAATTGCTGTTGTTTTTTTCTTGGAATAATCTATGGCTAGGAAAGCTCTCTGAGCTTCCCAATAAGTACAAAAAAGATGCTCTTCATACACTTTTATTCGGTACAAACTTGTTTTTATGGCCTTTGTACTGTAATGGTTCCTATGATATTGTATATTAATATCTTTATATGTTCTCGAAATTATTTGGTCTATTACAAATTGATGTTGCATTGATTAAATAGGTTGTTGACTAAATTGTGAAACATATTGTCATTACTTTTGACCACATTGATGTCATAATTAAAAAAATCTTTCTAAATGTCTGTCTTCCTGTAGAATGACGCAGTCCTAAAGGCATGTGCTAAGCCACCCAAAACTGCACAGATGGACAACGAGGGATTGCAGTCAAAGAAAGGAGGACACTTAGGACATGCCGGTGAAGGAGGACACTTAACAAAAAGTTGACCAAACACTTGTGTCTGAAGTTGAGGAGAATGTGAAGAGTTTCTAGTGTTACTATTTTATTAAGTTTATCTTTTTTTTCTAATTTTTAGTAAAGAACCTGAACTATTTTGTTTAGTTAAAATCAGCATTAATGATGACATTAATTACACTTGACAGGGCAGGGACGCCTCTTCAAGCCCAACAATATTCTGGATCTGAGACTGTGTCGCTTGTCCCAGCTACACCTTTTGATTATGGAATTAGCCATGTAAATCTTAGAGCTCCTTTAGATCCAGGGCTCATATTTGATGCTGGTAATTTTCAATTTTTTTTAATTTCCTCTTTTGCATCTATATGATTAGCCTACCTGCTTATCATTAAATGTAAATTCTAAATAGGAGTTTGACTGCTGACTAACATGGGTAAACCAATGATTATGGATCGATTTGATCACTTCATTTATTAATTCTAATCTAAGTGTAGTTTAGATTAGTTGGTTGCAGACATGATTGCTACACATTAATAATTCCAAGCTATAAGAAAAAATAGTTTTACTTTTGTTCCAGGCTTAATTTTACATGATTATCTAAGCCTACCAGGATGTCCATGCTAAACAAATGATGTTCTATATTTTCTTAAGCAATTAACTCTCTTCAATCTCATGTTCTAGAAGGTAGCATATCCTCTGTATTAATACTTGCAATATGCTAGTCAAATTTCATGTTCTAGAAGGTAGCATATCAACTGTGTATTCTGCAACAAAAGCACTAGTGTTGATAGGTCCCCCTGCATCAACTGTGAATTATATTGCTATGAATGCTCGATCCTATCTTAGAACTGGTGGTCATTACTTGATCTCCACACGGGTTTGTTAGTATTATGCATAGTATGTTTAACTCTTAAAGTAGTAAAGAACCATACTTGATTATTTTTTAGTACTTGATTTTTATCATCCTTTTAGATAATACTGCTAATGTTCATGTTGATGCAGCAAAAAATGCGAGCTAGATGGAGAGATACATTGGCATCATTGAGTTTGCAGGCATTGTTGTATGTATATATGCATCAGGTATGTAAAATAGTAGTTGTTATAGAATATAGAAGTACAATACTTTTGCATGGGGTATATATATAGGGTATTGTATGACCTAACCTTTGTTTCTTTCTCATTTCAGCCGTAACAACTATATATTTGTTGATGAATGCATACGTGTCAAGTTCTCGGCAGCTACTAGCAGGAAGTGGATTAAGTTTTGGGATGTAGATTAGTTGGTTGTATTGGTTAAATTTATTATGATTTAAGTTGATGGTAAACTGGTTATGAATGTAGTTGAGATTATGAAATTTGGAATGTATTAGATTAATGTAATATATTTTCAAATTTTGCAGTCGATTTTACACTTTATAATATTAGTTTTTCATTTTTCTTCCTGGTAAATTGTTACAGTAGCTTCATAAAGTGTTAGAGTAGGTTGTTCGAAGTGTTACCCCAGGTACAAATTTGATGCTAGCACTGTGGGACCCACATGCCACGTCACCACTGCGGAACCTACATGCCACGTCACCACTGTGGGCCCCACTGGTGGGCCCCATTTTTTTTGAAAATTCTGAGTTCAAAGGTAACATACATATTGTGATATTATAGACATAGATTAATGTTACCTTTGACGGCTATTGTAACACAAAAGTGAATGTTACACCAGGGCAAAAGTAATGTTACCTTAGGGGCCAAAGGTAACTCGAAAAAAAGCAACTTAATTTTTATGTTACCTTAGGCCTTTTTCTGGCTGTGGTAACACTTTTTTGGGCCTGTTGTAACATTTTCTTGGTGTTGCTGTAGGCCATTTATGGTGTAGTGGAGTATAAAAGTTTCTGTGTTTTCAAACAATTTTTGCTCCAGTGTTTGGTGTTTGGTAGTTATACATTTGGGGAGTGGTATCATATTTACGTGATTTGGTATCTGAGGATCAACAAAGGATGGTTTACAAAAAAAAGGGCTTACGGCTCAAGATCAAGAAAAAAATCAGGGTTCAAGGGTAAATAGTTTAAAGCACTTGCAATATCAACAAAAGTTATTTTGAATAAAAACAACATGTTATGAAACAGTTCCAAAATAATTATGATATATCTTGAAGAAAAGTTCGGAATTACTTGCCTTACAGGGCTTTACAACCATAACTGACCAACTCTGAGCCGACTCTGCTGCTCAGGCTTTATCGTCCTATCACTAGTCCATATTAGATTCGACTTTGACACTCAGGTTTTTCTGTTGAAACTCTACTGAGCTTGTCGACTAACTACTAGGTCATCTCTAGTCCATCATCCACTTTCAAGTTCCTGATTATAACCTACAGGGTCGAAATACCCTACGTTAGATGTCTAGGTATGCTTGACATATCCTCGATACTAATTCTTACACAACGATATTCAAACCCGACTTGTAATTATGAATATTATAACAACACATGCAACAAATAGGGTTCACAATCTTGAAGATCGGTTCGGTGTTCATTTTCGGAAAATATATATATATACTCTTTATTTTACGAAATCAAAGTTATCGATTTGGCAAAATATTTCATTACATCGTACAACCAAGTTTCGTATATAAAAATACACATATACATATAGTCACTCGACGTGCCGATAATCATTGGATACGTTCCTGTATTCACATAATTCAGTTTCCCAAAAATCGGGCAGCGTCTCCTTTATTTATCGGACTACCCGTCGAAACATCAGTCGACGTCAATTCACCACAACAATCCATAATCACAATAGCCAACATCCATAATTCCCAACTACCAATTCAAAACTATTATTAATTATTATTCATATTTTACATTTATTTATTTATTAAGTTAGGACTCAGAATAAAATCATCATGGTCCACTGTTGACTCGTTAAAAGTCATCGTCAGCAGCGACAAAATTTATTGTTGCCCGAAAATACGGGTTTCCAAATAAATTCTACCGATTATTCAAGGATATTTCCCGCACGAAATATTAATATCACGAATATTAATCAGAATTAGTCCTGCAGAAAATAAAATTAAATAGTTAAAATCCTAAATCAAGCAAGACAACACGCGCGTAACACGCGCCAACACCACAGTAACAACCGGAAGCACAATGGCCGCCGGGAACCAAACCGAAAAAAGAAAACGCAGGCGACTCGAAACATACACAACACTGACAATATCACACACACACTAACATATATACACATGTATATATATGTATATATCAAAGGAACCCAATCGAAACCAATTGACCAGAATAAGAAGGGCGGACAGAGAGAAATACCGGTACCGGAGCTCGACCAGGAGGGAGAAGAAAGAAGAGGGAAAACGCAGGGAGCAGAAAAACGTGGAAGCAGGGAGAGATGGGAGAAGAGAGTGAAGGAGACGAGATGGGAGGATGAGAAAGAGAGTTCTGGAGAGAGTACCTCCTAGAGAAACAAAGAAATCGATGTTTATCCCCTTCTGCTACTACCATGTTTCAAACAAATAAACAAAATGCATACACGTGTCCTGCAATATAAATCTGTTTTAAAAATTCACGATTTATCAAACCAAGTTACGGGTAAAACAAACCCAAAAAATTACCAAAATAGTTTTAAAATTTTCTAAAAAAAATCCCGAAGTTAATAAAATAAAATTTTCATAATTTTTAAAGCATTCTTGAAACGCAACTCGTACCCGCATTTCACAATTAACGAATCGAGCTGCACTCAAAACAATTTCAGAAAATCACGAAAATAGTTTTAAAATGTTATAAGTATCCCGAAGTTTATAAAAACATAAATTTTGAAATTTTAAAATAATTTCTGAAACACAATTTATACCCATTTTTTCTCGATTAAACGAACCAATGCGCGGGTGAAATTAATCTCAAAAATCCCCATTTTTTTTAAAATTCACGGAATATTCCCAACTTAAATAAATATGAGTTTCATAATTTTTAAAGAATTCTGGAGTTAAATACAGATTTTACAATTAAATGCAATCAGAAAATCATACATGGTTAAATAATTGGTAAAATATTGATTTTTAAATTTATAAAATCCCAAAAATAATTTTTATAATTATAAAACCATAAAAATGATTTTAGAGATAATCTAAATGTTTATACAAATAAATTTGCATTAAATCCACTTTTAAAAGTGAAACAACTCAGTACAACTCCATAATTAATTACGAGAACAACCCGACACACTATAAATCACACATACATAATAATAAAACAACACCGAGCTGACAAAACTATACATATAATTCATTTATTTAATAATTCAACAATTACACAATCAAATTATATAAAAATACACAAGTCGTTATAGATTTTGTAAGAAAGACTTTTACTAAAACCCTAGCCACCAAGAGAAAAGATGGAGAGAGTAAGAAGAAATGAGTTTGTGCTAGTACACGTCCAATCCTTGAGTTCAAGCATTCGTGTGGTTACCGATAGAGCGTTGATCGCGAGAGCGGGATGCGTGGTGATTGAACAAGCTTTGGATATCCATTAGTCAACCAATTTGTAAAGCTTCTTATGGTAAACAATCTGATCTACGAATTAAATATCTATTTTTCGCATGGATCCTGCGGTGGGTTTCAAAAATTCTAATTTTTTCACATTTTTAATTACTGTTTCCGTTGCGTTTATGTGCTCGAAACCCTTATATTTTTTTGGTACATGGGATCGGATGCTATGTAAAAGTTGACTATTAGTAACTTTTAGGGGTTTATTATACTTTGGCCCTCAAAATTTTATGAAATGTAAACATGAACCATTAAAGTTTAAAAAAATACCCCTTGACCATTAAAGTATGACCAATGCACGTCTGAGCCCTATTTCCGGTGAAATTTGTAAAAAAGTTGAATATTGGCGGTTAAGGCTAGGGGTAATATCGGCTGAAGTGCTAAAGTGTACAAATCTTTGAAAAGTTTGTGTTAATGTGTACAAAACTTTAAATAGTCTTTGTTAATGTGTACAAACATTAAAACTTCAAGGGCAAAAAAAATAAATTCTTAAACTCCTTCTGATTCTTCAACTCTGAAAACTTCAACCTGCACTCTTCTATACCCTATCCAGGTCAGATAGTCTTACTGAACTACTTTGGATAGTTTGAACTACTATTGAGCAAATCAAACCAAATTAAACTTATAAATTAAGTGAAAGTGTTTTATTAATTTAATTGAGAATAACTAATTATATTATGAAGAATAAAAGAATATATAAAAAACTAAAATTACAATATT
Source organism: Apium graveolens (assembly GCF_009905375.1). Lineage (NCBI taxonomy): Eukaryota > Viridiplantae > Streptophyta > Magnoliopsida > Apiales > Apiaceae > Apium > Apium graveolens. Next base: position 93,248 of record NW_027418808.1, on the reverse strand, counting down.
CTGGTAAACATTTAGGCATCGATCCATGGGTGGTGCTGGATCATCTAGAGAAATCTTAAGTGCTTGCATAACTGAGACAATAGTAATAACCCTATGTTCGTCATAACAGTAGTTGTACACCATATACTTTGATTGTACCTATCGTAGTCTATTTTGGACCTGTTGCACTAAATTCATGTGTTCGCCATCCCTTGTTGGTATTTGAAGAAGTTAATGATCCACCAGAGGATGACTTGGGCCATCCTAGTATGTTAAAGTTTTTGTAATTGGATGAATGTAGATTTTTGTTTAAAAACTTTAATGATTAAGTTGTATAATCTTTAAAATTTTTGTGTTAATCTGTACAAAGGTTAAAACTTCAAGGGCAAACATAAACTAATTTTATCGTGTAACGTTATAAAACTTAGGGAAATTACTATCTTGCCCTTTATCAGAATGTCCAATATAAAATTTATGTCTATTTTGAACGGAAATATGGTCCGGATGTACATCCGCCATACTTCAATGGTCAGGAGGTACATTTTTGAATTAAAATAGTTCATGTGTACATTCCATGAAACTTCAAGGGTCAAAGTATGATAAACCCAACTTTTTTCCACCTACAGTGCTGGAAGAACAAGAATTGTAGACCAATGGTAGTAGTGTGCATCTTTTCACTTTATTATTTATAGAGATATTTGCATTTTGCATCCCAGTGGTTCGGATGAAATGCACTTTTCGACCCAAACATTTTATAACTGCAATACGCATCCCTTTACTATTTGTGGTGGTAGTTGTTACACCCTTTCCATCCATTTACTCCTTTAAGGTTAATTTTAGTAAGGGTAAATATGGAACTATAGAAAAAAATGTCCCTAACGGTCATCTTCTTCCTATCTCTGTTATATATATACATATATGTCATCTTTTCTACATTAAAAATGAGAAATTACCGCAAATTAGTGTGTTTTTGTTTATGCTAAATTTGTATGGCTGAGAGGTGTTATTGCGGCAAGTGGGTAGTGCCAAAAATGGCGTGGACAATTTCAAATGTTAGGCGTCATTTTTTTTCTTGGAATTGATGTCGTTTCTTTAGGTGGCTGGATGATCCATTATGTGAGTGAGCACGAGTTATAATTTCAGGTCTTATTCGAAGGATTAACAACCTTGAAGCTTAGTAAAGGGAGGGAAAGTGTCGTTGTTGGCTTATGTTCAAGTGAGGCCGAAGGTTGCAGAGTGGGCTTTAAAGCAGCGAATGAAGCAAAAAATGGTGGCTTTACATCACTGACCTTACTAATCATGACATTGATTGCTATATTAGTGTATAGCTTCTGCAAGATATAAGAAGTAGAGGAGATTGGATACTGTGCATTGTAATGTATGCTTTGTTATTCGAATAAGTTGTAGTGAGTTAATTGCTTATGATAATTTGTTGTAAGTTTATTCTTGAAATTAAAATTGTTGAAAATTACAGATGGAATTTAATGAAAACAAATAGCAATGGCAACAAAAAATAAATGGAAACCAACCAACCAAATTTGAGCAAGAGTCTGATAGCTAGATATAAGCAAAAATTGATCAAAGTTAACATCCGAAATACATACCACATACCATATGTTACTAACACTTTGAGCAAGGTAATTAGTTCCACAGATATATGGAAATACCCCAAAAGAGCACAAAAGCTTATAATGTTAAAGTACATTTTCTACCAAATGATTACGTAATAGCTAAACTTGGGGACCCTTGTCCATGGCCTTATTTATCTTCTTCTTGGTGAGTACAGCCTGCAATTGCCTCAATGTAGTGTAAGTCTCCCCATTTTTTTCAAAATATTCCACCCATGTTGAGGTCTGGGCAGGTGCCTTGAAAGGCTTTAAAATTCTTCCATGGTTGTTACATTTTTAGCATTCTTCAAAGGGTTAGACCTACCTCTTATTCCTGCCAATTGTTTGGTCCCTAGAGAGGACCTCTGGGCACTGGATGTGGCAGTCTGAGCAGCAATGGTCCTAGAATTTTGAGTGTGAATCTGTTAAAAGGTAGTCTTTTTAGCTTTCCTAGCATGACTTTCATCTTGAGAGTTTTGTATTTGTGCCAACAAATTTTCAAGTTTTTCAGGGTTCTTTTCAAGATCTTCTTTCCTCTTCACTTCAATGTCATGTTTTTGCAAAAATAAGTAGATAATGATGACATGATACAAATGATTACATAATTAGTAGTTCTATTAGTTGTGCATACCTTTGCTGGCATGATCTTAAGTTGTGCCCTTCCTCCTTGCAATATGAACATGTTATTTTCTTGGGCCAACTCTACACTCTGTGTTGCTCTATTTCATCCTCTGTATGTGCTTGCATATTGGCTACTTCATCTTTCGATCATTATTAGCATACAAAAATGATGAGTATATAGTACATTAAAGTAATAGTGAAAACATTAAAGGTGAGAAATTACCTTTGATGGACTGGTCCTAACATTGTGCTCCCACTGGTCATAATGTGAACATTTTAAGCTAGTGTCTTGCCTTTTAGCATAGTAGAATCGTTTTTCCTACTCTGGATCCCATCATTTCTGTTGTTTCTGTTTTTCTTGGGTCTACCAGGGGGTTTCCTCTTCACTGGAGGCAAATGTGGTTCCTGTTCTGTATATTCCCAATAGGGCTCCCCACGTATTGTTTCTAAAATATGACTATAGACCTTCAAGTAATTATATTTGCTGTAAATACATGCAACAACATGAAAGTATGGTATACCCGTGAGCTGCCACTTTATGCAAACATATGTTCTTTGTTTCATGTCAACTACAACCTCATGGCCTCCAGCAGACACGGTAACATGGTACTTGTCCCCACCATTCCACATATATAGAGCTTTAGCTGATAATTCTATTGACCTTGATAACCATACAAAATGTAAAACACATTAAAAACTAATGTGATTATAGACCTTGATAATTCTATTGATCTAAGTTTAATTGAAAGTTAATGTTTTTAGAATTGAGCTTGCTTGTTAAGTTTTTTCATTGACTTAAAGCAAAATCTGATGTTCCTTCTTTCCATTTTGGTTTTCCTCTGGCATATCCTTTGCATACAAGTTTTTTCTATGTTCCTTTAACATAGTCACAATGCCATTATCGCTCCATTTGTTGATTGCATGGTTAAACACTTCATAATTGTTGTTCACAAAAACATCTAACTTGTAGATGTCCCTAAACCCTGACCTAGACCATTGAGGCCTAGACTTGGCTGCTAATCACTCATAAGCTTTCTTATTCATCTACCATATTGACAAGAATGAGATAATCATCAATAAGGATTTAAGCTACAAGGATAATTAAAGTTGTAAGATGCAAAATTTAATGAGTTAAGTAATTACCCCTTTCAAGACTTCCATGTTCATGTTGAAGAAGTAATCAGTAGTGGAATTTACATCTTTCCACATCTGACCTGTGATACCAATCCTTTGCAGTAAGGAATGCTTTTCATGTTAGAGTACAGGTGCATCACACAAAACCGATGCTCAGATTCTGAAAAATGAGTTTCTAATGCTCAGATTCTGAACCTTCTTCTATCATCTGATTCATCTCACCTTCTACTTCCACTCTAATATCCTTAATTCTACGAAATCTCTCATCTATGGAAAATTGGGTAAATGAAAAATCCCATGGTTCATTATCATATTCAGGACTATTGGAGCTTGTGTACAAACTTATCATCTTACAGTTATTACAATCAACCATTTCAATCACCAAATCTAGATCTTTATAAGTTTCAAGAGGAACAATATTATCAGGACACATAACTACATTTTGATTTGGAAACAACCAAATATCCTTGTTTGAGTACTACACCCTACTTGGCCAAGCATAGCTTTAATTTCAACTAAGTTCAATTTTATGGTTGAGCACATATCAAAATAAGCTATTTGTCCTCCTAAATATCCATCAAATTCCTCAGTGAATTTTCCACCAAAATATAGTTTAGTTGTAAAGAAACTAGACATATCTCCATAAATTTAGGGTTTCACATCAAATTAGGCATATTTATTACACAATTTGTTTATAAGGGCCACATCACATATACTAATCAAATAATGAAACAAACACATTAGGGACTACATACATAAATTACACTACTTTATACTTCTTATATCTGCATGGTTCAACCATAAACAAATAACAAAAATCCATACTCAAAATACACACATGCACTGCTACTCATATCAACAAATAGAAGACAAAGATGATTACCCTTGTACTCAGGAAATTTGTTGCCAGTGGGTAGACCATAATCCCCGACCTTTCTTCCTTCACCTGATTTCGCCACATCGTTTGGGTTTTGGTATGCATCGTCTGGATTTGGGGCTGCATCGTCTAGGTTTTGGGCTCCTCGATCACCATCAATAACAATCCTTAATGAACCTCTCATCGATTCGCTAATTTAGGAAATAGGGTTTTAGAGATAGAGACGATTGGTAATCTTTCTGTTTTATGTTTTAAAGAGATAAAATTTATTTTATGTAATTGGACATAAAATCCCTGTACTTTTTAACATTGACGGAGTAATTTAATGGAAGGCTATCAAAGGGGTGTAAAATCTGCCGCCACGAATAATTATGGGATGTGTAATGTAGTTATAAAATGTTTGGGTTAAATATACATTTCGTCCAAACTAGTGTGATGCAAAATACAAATAACTCTTATTTATAGAACGGAGGGGGATGAGAAGAAGAAATCTGTAGAGATGGCAATGAAATCTTCAGCAAAAATAATAATCCGTGAGCTTTTCATGTTTGTGGACCTCGCAAAGTTTCTTCCCCTAAGTGGGGAGACCTCCCTTCCAGTTGGTATGTAGTAGTACACTCTGTAATTTTACTTTTGGATATGTGTTTCATAATAGGGTATAAGCAACATGGCTAGGGCCCGACCCAGATCTAGGGTGAGGCAGGCTCAGCTGGTGGACCAAGACCCCCCTCACCCAAAGTAGTTAAGTGGAGAGACCCAGGCTTAGGGCCACCCCAGGACCAGGATCATCTCCCAACCAGGATCACCTCCCAGCCAGGATCCAACCCAGGACAAAGATCACCTCCCAGCTAGAAGTCAACCCAGCTAGGGCGGACCCGAGAGGGGTCCCCTAAGCACATGCACACCCAACAACCTGCCAAGGAGGGGTATATGGGCACGTGACGATGAAAACTATCCACAATTAACATCTCAGAAAAGCATGACGCATGTCATCATACCGCTAGGGCATCCTAAAGGTGGTCCTTACCTAGACACGTGTATGAAATCTACCCAAGCCAGGCGTCATCCTCCTCCAATAATGAACGACCCCGATCTAAATGTACCAACCCCTAAACCCTACTCTTGGGCTATAAATACCCCAAAGGGAAAGGGTTTAGGGGTTAGACACATTTTTATACACATTCTATTACACACAGGCATATACACACACAGCCACCTCTTGTCCTATTTATCTTCTTCTTCCCAAAACAAGCTCTTACTCTCACACCGGAGGTGCTGCGGGGCTCAAACCCTCGTCTGGTGTTGTTTTGCAGACGCCCCACAATAGCTACACCTCACTCCCCGCAAGAAGGTCCAGGAATGACGTCGGAAGGAGTCTCCCCACTCACCGTAGTTATCATTTGGCGCTAGAAGGAGGGGCGTTCCATCCTTGGGTCTCGGTGCCCCTAGATTCACCTACATCAGCAAACTCCTAAAAGAGTCCATTTCTCTCACCTGTAAGAAACCAAGCAACCATACTCTCTCATTATTATGAATGTTGTTTATCTAAGTCACGTTTGTGTGTGCTCGATTTTTTAGGCCACATTTGTGTGAGCCTAGTTTCCCTTATTTTAAGCCACGTTTTTTGTGTGCTACAGATAGTTTTGGTTATCTTCAAACCCCGGATCTGCTTTAGCTTACATATTGTCTTTGTTCTTTAGACCTCGCTATACTTGTTCAACAACATTGTTAGCAAAACCCAAAAAATTTGTTTGGTGTTATTCTGGATTTTTTTATCATCCTCAAAAAGCATCCTTAGATCTACATTTTTAGTTTCAAATCTTGGTCATTTATTGTTTGTATACTTGAGATAATGGCAAGAGCAGGAAAAAGTACGGTTAAGAGACCTTCCACAAGTACCTGGGTCCAGGACCAGGACCATTCTTAGGCACAAAACCCTGGGGGTGATCGAGAGACCCTCCAGGAGCAACCATTGACACAACATACCCCGGTCATGGAGAGGGTAATAACACCCTGAGATGCAAGGAACCTAGTTGAGCTCAATCAATACAAGTACACCAATGTTCTAGTGGTCGAGGAGCATATGGACAACCTAACGAGCAATGAATTGGCTGAAGCAATCAGGCTCTACAGAGAGGAGTAAGCCCGGGCTCAGATAGAATATGAACAAGAAGATGACCAAGAAGAGTCCAGAGACTCTTAACAATCTAGGAGATCTGTCTTTGACCGAATCAGAGAAAATGGGAAGAAAAATCAGAAAGAACTAAGTAAGAAAGAGAAAGAAGCAACTAGGAAGAAGAGGTTGGAAGAGATGAGGGAACAAATAAGAAGGGAAGAAGAAGCAAAGCTTGAGCTAAAGATTCAAAAAAGAATGCAGTTAGAAGAGGAGAGGCTCCTAGCTAAGGCCAAGGGCAAGAGGACCCAGAGGGATCTCACCCCCGAGGTCATTTCCGATGATGATGAGGAGGGGCAGAGGGACCTAAAAGATATGATCTATGAACTTCAAAGAAAAATGGAGAAGGACTCTAGAATAGAGATTAGGGAAACTCTCACACCCCTTAGCCATTCTTTAGAGGCCATTCCCCGGAAGAGAAACCTCAAGCATTACAACTTTTATTCTTTTGACGGATTCGGGGATCCAGAGGAGCACTTGAATTATTTTGAGCAAATTGTACAGATATACTACTACAATGACTTGACAAAGTCCAGGTTCTTCACCTCGTCTCTCAAGAGGGGGGCTTAGAGGTGGTTTGGCAGGATCCCCTCCCGAAGCATCCACAGCTGGAAAGATATTTAAGGGGCCTTCCTCAGGATGTTCTGAGCAAACAAGACACATGAGCTGCACATGTGCCATCTGGAAACTATACGCCACTATGACAACGAAACTCTCTCTGCCTACATGAGGCTTTTCCAAGAAGCCATTAACAAGATCTCAAACTTAGATGAGTGGGAGGCACTAAGCATATTCTGGAGGAACCTCGATCCGGAATATAATGAGAGGTATATTGTAGAGATGATCAACAAGGAATTACAGAGCCTAGCTGCTGCCTATTCTATGGTAGCCAGATTCATCAAAGAAACATATATGCTCCAGGCTATGAGGATGACCCGGAATGGGGGATCAAGGAGCAAGAACTCTGATGATCGACCGAAAGGGGGTTACCATCAGGACAAAAAGTTCAAGCAAAGCCAACAAACCCAGCAGACCAATGTAGTGCAGAATACTCCAATATTTCAGAGACTAGGTCCTAAGACAGAATCTAAGGGCAAGAATATAGTAAATAAAGAGACTCCCACTCGCCTCCTCCGAGCCCGGACTCAGGAGATAAGGTATTCTCTATCCAATCCTTCCCGGAAATGATAATTTCTTCCAGCAGTAAGGATTATGAAGGAGTCAATCCCAATCACAATGAATCCCTGGTGGTAATGCTTTATATTTTTGACAATGAGGTGAGGAGGATGCTAATAGACAATGGCTCATCGGTTAACATCCAATTCAAGCATACAGTGGATCATATAATGTTAGGGAGTGTGCAGTCAAATGAATACCGGGAGGACCCCCTCTTTGGGTTCGGGAATAACTTGGTCCCAATCCAGGAAACCTTATACATGTCAGTGATATTGGGTCAGCTCCAAACCTGGTCACCCACGTGATAAAATTCTATATAATCAACACTCCCTCATCCTATAACGGAATAATTGGCCGCTCAGCTCTAACCAGGATACAAGCAATCACATATATATCACACCTGAAAATCAAATTCCCAACTTTAACAAAAATAGGAAAAGTTAAAGGATACTATGAGGTCGCTGAGAGATGCTATAGCCAGGCCCTGGTCATGGCCAAAAATCACCAAGACAACAAAAGGAAGTCCACAGTCCTTCGAAAGCAACAAATCATTAAGAAACATCGCCCCCACTCAAGGGATGTTGCAAGAAGAGAAGTGCAAGTTATAGAATCCAACCTGGATCCAAAAGCAATCAAGTTAGGCTCGAAAGAGCAACAAAACAACCAAGTCATAGTAGGGAGTGAGGTGAACCCAGGTCTCATCCAGAGCAATCCCACTATACAAGCAACAAACCTTGAAACAAACAGAGTAAGGAAAAGCAACCAAGAAAAGATGATAATCCATGGTCAAATCTACATGAAGAAGAATGCAGAAGCCCGGATCCAGCAGCTGGTATCAAACCAGGATCAAGCAAAGATCGAAGTCGCAGTAGAAATGAAAACAATTCTGATCGACCAGAGAAATCCTTCTAGGAAGTAAAGATAGGATCCAGACTTGGAACTGTCTTTCGAGAAGACATGGTATCATTGTTCCGAAGGTACTCTGATATATTTGTTTGGAGCCCGAGAGACATGCATGGGCTGCATGAATCCATAACAATGCATAGCTTGGATGTCAACCCGGAAAGGAAACCAGTTAAGCAAAAGAGAAGAAATTTTTCCTCAGAGAGGCAGAAAGCAATAGATGAAGAGGTTGAGAAACTACTCAAAGCTGAGATCATTTGTGAAGTATAGTACCCGAAATGGCTGGCTAATGTGGTAATGGTGAATAAAGCAAACTGAAAATGGAGAATATATGTTGACTACACCGACTTGAACAGTGCATGCCCAAAGGATCCATACCCCCTGCCAAATATTGATCAACTGATAGACGCCACATCCGGGCATGTAATGCTAAACTTCATGGATGCCTTCTCGGGGTACACCCAGATCAAGATGAATCCGAAAGACATCCAGAAGACAACATTTATCACCCATAGGGTAGTTTAAGCCAATGTCATGCTGCCTTTCGGATTGACGAATGCAGGATCCACCTACCAAAGAGCAATGAATAAAAGCTTCAAGATCAAGCCTTGAAGAAACCTAGAATCCTATGTTGATGACATGATCGCAAAGTCCACAAGAATCCCAGGTCACTTAGAAGATCTAACAGAATGCTTTTACAACTTAAGGAAATACTCACTAAAGCTGAATCTGGAAAAATGCACATTTGGAGTGGGGACAGGAAAATTCCTAGGATTCATGATAAGCAACCGGGGAATTAAAGACAACCCATAAAAGATAAAGGCAATCCAGGAAACAAAGCCTTGTAGGACCCAAAAGGATGTTCAGAAACTAGCAGGGTCACTAGCGGCACTTAGAAGATTCATCTCAAAGCTAGCTGAGAGATGCCTACCTTTCTTTGACCTATTGAAAGGAACAACCAACAAGAGGGAAGTCAATTGGTGTTGTGCATATGTTGTGTACTTGATGATTTCATGAACAAAATACCTTGGTAGATTTTACTTAGTGAAAATGTAGCACTCGACGGATAAGGATTATAGTCCCGACGGATAACTCATTTTAGTCCCGACGGATGATGACTTATTATCCATCGAGTGAGTAGCTTATGTAACAATAATTCTATAGCACATTTCTGCATACACATTGTTTAGATTATGTAGTAGCATATAAGTCATGTTGACTTTAACTAGATATGCAGAATAGGTTGATTAATTGTACATAGATGATGTCTTGTAATTCTGCATAAATAAAATAAAGTCAAGTGCCAAACAACTACCGACAGATGATTAACAAAGCCATCGACGGATGATCAAGTAGCTATCAACGGATGATTAATTTAGCAGTTGACGGATGATCAAAAAGCCATCAACGGATGATCATAAACTCGACGGATGATCATGTACTCAACGGATAAAGAATTCAAATATCTGTTGATAGTGACAACACAGTCACATGTGTCGAGTGTATGCAAATGGAATGTGGTAGCCTATTTAACTGGGTTTTCGAGAATAAAGAAGCATTGCCATTTCCGTGCTATTATGAAGATATTCAAAGATGTTAGAATAGAGTAATGAAGTAGCATTGTATTGGACTAGATAGTTTTTATTTTATTATCTTGTCTTATTGCTTTGTAATCTTGATGATATATAAACCAAGAAGCAGAAAATAAAAAGAAATCTGAGATACAAGCAGGGAAACATTTGTAAGCTGAACTCTTAGCATTTCTCTGCATTCTTAGTTGTTCAATATTTGTAAGTAGTTGTGAGCTTTTTGCACACAGAGTTCTCTCGATATATATTATATATCTCTGGTGGAATCATTCAATCCACCAGAAAGATTTTAAAGACTCTTGTTTTTAATTACTTGTGTTTTGATTCATTTCAAGTAACTATTCCGCATTCTGCTAATCAATTCACACATTTATGTATATTTGAGTTAGAACATTTTAATTCAAGAAAAAGTTTCAAGAATTCCATTCAACCCCCCTCCTGTAATTCTTGTTATATTGTTAAGGGACTAACAATTGGTATCAGAGCAAGCTCTTAAAGAACAAAGAGTTTAACGATCAAAACAATTCAGCAAGATGAACAAGAAGGATGTTGGAGTCAAGATTCCTTTTCTGGATAAAGATAATTACCATCAATGGAAGGTAAAGATGCATCTTCATTTGCTTTCTCATGATGAGGCCTATGTGGACTGCATAGAAAGAGGCCCTCATGTTCCAATGAGAGCTGCAACTGGAAATGAGCCATCTGTACCCAAGCCAAGGCATGAATGGTCTGATCCTAATATTGAACAAGTCAGGAAGGATAAAAAGGCCATGAATATCTTGTTTAATGGATTTGATGGTGATATGTTTGAAAACATTATCAACTGCAAAACTGCCAAGGATGTTTGGGATACAATACAGATCATCTGTGATGGCACTGAGCAAGTTAGAGAAAACAAGATGCAGCTACTGATTCAGCAATATGAGCATTTTTATAATGAAGAAAGTGAGTCTCTCACTGACATTTTTAGTAGGTTTCGAAAACTGTTAAATGCTCTAAAGTTGCATGGAAGGGTCTATCAGACAAAAGACTCCAATATGAAATTCCTTAGATCTCTTCCAAAGGAATGGAAACCAATGACAGTCTCATTAAGAAACTCACAAAATTATAAGGAGTTTACTTTAGAGAGACTGTATGGCATCCTGAAAATTTATGAGCTTGAAATATAGCAAGATGAGAGGATGGAGAGAGGAAAGAAGAAAGGAGGGTCCATTCCACTAGTTGCTGAGTTAGAGAAAGAGAAGGAGATGACGATGGAAGCTGTTGAGTCAACTTCACGGGTCTGTGAAAGCAAGGGCAAGGGGCTTGCAGTAGAAAATGAAGATTCTTTGAGCCAAGATGACATGGAAGACATTGATGAACATTTAGCATTTCTTTCCAGAAGATTTTCCAAGCTCAAGTTCAAAAAGAACTTTGGAGCAGCCAAGCCAAATAGAAACATGGTGGATAAATCAAAATTCAAATGTTTCAAATGTGGCTTGGCAGGGCACTTTGCCAATGAGTGTAGGAAGTCAGATTCCAGTAAGAAAAAGTTTGAGCCTTTAGATTATAAGCAAAAATACTTTGAGCTGCTCAAACAAAAGGAAAAGGGATTTCATTACACAAGAAAATGACTGGGCAGCAGATGGTCTGGATGAAGATGAAGATGTCAGCTATGTCAATTTAGCCCTAATGGCCAAGTCTGATGAAACAGAAACAAGTTCTTCAAGTAATCAGGTATTTACTACAAACCTTGCACATTTATCTAAAGCTGAGTGTAATGATGCTATAAATGACATGTCTACAGAGTTATATCATTTGCGTGTTACACTTAAGTCTCTTACTAAAGAAAATGCTAAAATTAAAGAAAAAAATTTGTTGTTGAGTGAGAGAAATAATGTGCTAGAGTCTCAGTTCATTGATTTTGAAAAATTAAGAATTGAGTGTAAGATTGCCAATGAGGAATTAACTGAGTCCTTGAAGAAAGAAGAAATATTGAAGAAGCAGCTCGAGCGTGAACAAGAGGTGATTAAGTCATGGAAAACATCTAGAGATGTCCATGCTCAAATTACCAAAGTTCAAGGAATCGAGTCCTTCTGTGATGCATCCTGGAAAAAGAACAAGGAGAAACTAGAACCAAATTTGGTGGATGGAGTGCTAACAGATATAGACTCGATGGATGATGAGGATCATCCATCGGATAACAAAAAGGGCTATCCGTCGACTGATGAAAATCCTCATCTGTCGGCTGTAAGCAAGCCTATCAGTAAAGCCAAACTTGTTAAGCTGAATGAAAAGTATGGATCTGTTTCCAAGAACTTTATTTCAGGAGAATCGAGTCAAGTTAAGAATAGGAGAATCGAGTCAAGTTAAGAAAGGGAAAAAGGCTAATGTTGGTCACATGACTGTCAAACAGTTAAGTGACAGACTTGAAAGGATTGAGGTGAAAACAGAGGTTAAAAAGAATAATAATAGAAATGGTAAAGTAGGGATTAAAAAACACAATAACTACACACCTGATAAGTATGCTCCTAGAAAAATCTGTGTCAAGTGTGGTAGTGTAAATCATTTGTCTGTTAATTGCAAATCTGCCATGCCTACTTCTGTGTCTGTGCCACCTCACTTTCCTAACATGAATTCCATGCCTCCCATGCCTATAAATGCTATGTCAACACAGAATTTGAATGCACAGTTTGCTAATATGCCATTTGCACCTAATCCCTATTATATTGCATTTAGTATGCCACAAATGTCATTTAGCATGCCTTACTGGAATAACATGTTCATTAATAGCATGCCATTCCCTGTTGATTATAATATGCATGATAATTCTATTGCAATGAATGGTTTCAAAGGCCCAACTCAAATGACCAAGGATGAATCTGATATCCCTAAGTCAAATGAGATAAAGCCTAAGAAACAGAAAAAGAAAGCTAACAAGGCAAGACCCAAGGAAACTTGGGTACCAAAATCAACTTGATTTGATTTTGATGTGTGCAGGGAAACAGAAAGCATCTTTGGTACTTGGATAGTGGTTGTTCAAGACACATGACTGGTGATTCTACCCTGCTCACAGAGTTCAAGGAGAGAGCTGGCCCAAGTATTACTTTGGAGATGGCAGCAAGGGTTATACTGTGGGATATGGCTTGATTTCAAAGGACAATGTCATCATTGAGGAAGTTGCCTTAGTGGATGGTCTCAAACACAACTTGTTGAGTATCAGCCAGCTTTGTGATAAAGGCAACTCAGTAACCTTCAACTCAGAAGCCTGTGTTGTGACTAACAAAAGAAGCAACAAAGTGGTTCTCACTAGTGTGAAAAAAGGAAATGTGTACCTAGCTGATTTCAACTCATCTAATGCATAATATGTTACTTGTCTTCTCAGTAAAGCAAGTCAAAATGAAAGTTGGCTATGGCGCAAGAAGCTATCCCATTTAAACTTCAAGATCATGAATGAGCTAGTAAAGAAAGAACTGGTTAGAGGTATTCCTCTAGTGGAGTTTTCTAAGGATGGACTGTGTGATGCCTGTCAAAAAGGGAAGCAGATTACAGCATCATTCAGGAAGAAACTTGATTCAACAATTGAAGAACCTTTGCAATTGCTACATATGGATTTGTTTGGACCAGTCAATGTGTTGTCCATCTCAAGAAAAAGATTTTGCCTAGTAATTGTAGATGATTTCTCAAAGTTCTCTTGGACATATTTCCTAAAGTCTAAATATGAGGCTAGTGAAATCATCATCAATCACATAAGGCAAGTCAAAAATCATCCTGATTTCAAGTTTTGAAGAATCGGGAGTGATAATGGAACTGAGTTCAAGAATTCTGTCATGAGAGCATTTTGTGAGGAAAATGGGATTCTGCATGAGTTTTCAGCAGCAAGAACTCCATAACAGAATGTAGTAGTGGAAAGGAAGAACATATCACTTATTGAAGCTGCCAGGACAATGCTTGAAGAATCTAAACTGCCAACATATTTCTGGGCTGAAGCTGTAAATACTGCATGCTACACTCAGAATATTTCTCTGGTTAATCAAGCAAGATGCATGGCTCCCTATCAATTATTCAAGAACAAGAAGCCAACTCTAAATTTCCTTCATGTCTTTGGTTGTAAATGCTATATTCTGAGAAATCAAACTGATCAAAATGGGAAGTTTGATGCTAAAGCAGATGAAGGAATTTTTGTTGGATATGTTGTTGGTAAAGCATATAGAGTCTACAATCTAAGAACCAACATTGTTGTGGAATCAATACATGTTGTGTTTGATGATAAAAAGATTGAAAGACTTCAAGATGGAGATTACCATGAGAGCCTCAAATTCGACAATGTGGAGATGGTTAGTGATGACAGTGATGATGAAAGTGATCAAGAAACAGTATCAAAGGATAATGTAGAAAAATCTACTACCAATGAAGCATAAAACTCAACATCTGTCGAGTTGCATAATGCTTCATCCGTCGGGAGACAACCAGCTTCATCTATCGGTACTCAAAATTCACCATCCGTCGGGTTATCAAAAGGAGCAGGAAGTCAGGATAGATCACCTATAGAAAGTTCCCCTTTCTCAAATCAAAGATCCGTAAACTCAGGGGGAGTTTCTAACAATCAAAACTCAATCACACATCAAGACAACAATGAGGCCTCTTCATCTAGAGCTAATCTACCTCAACAAATAAAATGGACAAAAGATCACCCCTTTGAGCTCATAATTGGTGATGTTTCTTCTAGAGTTCAAACCAGGAGAGCAACTCAAGAAGAATGTCTATACAACAGCTTTCTTTCTAAGGAAGAACCAAAGAAGGTAGAAGAAGCTTTGTTGGATCCTGATTGGATTTTAGCTATGCAGGAGGAGCTAAACCAATTTGAAAGGAATAATGTATGGAAGCTGGTGCCCAAGCCTAAAGGAAAGAATCCAATAGACATCAAATGGGTATTCAGAAACAAGATGGATGAAAATGGCATAGTAGTCAGGAACAAAGCTAGATTGATTGCTAAGGGCTATTGTCAACAAGAAGGAATAGATTTTGATGAAACATTTGCTCATATTGCAAGACTTGAAGCCATCAGAATCTTTTTAGCCTATGCAGCCTATGTCAATTTCAAGGTCTATCAAATGAATGTCAAAAGTGCCTTTCTGAATGGAGATTTAGAAGAGGAAGTCTATGTCAGTCAACCTCCTGGTTTTGAAGATCCAAATTTTCCGGAACATGTCTATTATCTTTTGAAAGCACTTTATGGATTGAAGCAAGTACCTAGAGCATGGTATGACACTTTATCAAAGTTTCTTTTGGAAAATCATTTCACAAGAGGTACTGTAGATAAAACTTTATTCTTTAGAAATGTTAATGGCTCTGGTATACTTGTTCAAATTTATGTAGATGATATTATTTTTGGCTCTACAGATGAGAAACTTTGCAAAAAGTTTGCCAAATTGATGGTAAGTAAGTATGAAATGAGTATGATGGGAGAACTAACTTACTTTCTTGGTTTGCAAGTTAAGCAAGTTAGTGATGGAATATTCATTAGTCAAACTAAATATATTTTTGATCTTTTAAAGAAGTTTGATCTAATGGATTGCACATCTGCAAAAACTCCCATGGCTACTGCAACTAAGCTTAAATTAAACACTACTGAAAAGTCTGGGGATATTTCAAGTTATAGGGGCATGGTTGGCTCACTTCTGTACTTAACAGCTAGTAGGCCAGATATAATGTTTGCTACATGTTTATGTGCTAGATTTCAGGCTGAACCTAGAGAATCTCACTTAATAGCTATTAAGAGAATTTTCAGATATCTCAAGGGAACACCAAAACTTGGCATTTGGTACCCTAGAGATTCTGGTTTTGATCTAACTGGTTATTCAGATACAGATTATGCAGGTTGTAGAATTGATAGAAAAAGTACAACAGGGACCTGTCAATTTTTTAGGAAACAAGCTTGTGTCCTGGTTCAGTAAAAAGCAAAATTCAGTTTCTACTTCTATAGCTGAAGCTGAATATATTGCTGCTGGTAGTTACTGTGCACAGATATTATGGATGAAAAATCAATTGCTAGACTATGGTTTGCAAGTTGAGAGGATTCCTATTTTCTGTGATAACACAAGTGCAATTGCCATCACTGAAAATCCAGTACAACATTCAAGGATAAAACACATAAATATCAAGTACCACTTCATAAGGGAGCATGTAATGAATGGTACTGTGGAACTACATTTTGTTCCAAGTGAGAAGCAGCTTGCAGATATCTTTACCAAGCCACTGGATGAATCCACCTTTGCAAGGTTGGTAAGTGAGTTAGGTATGCTTAATTATTCTTAAATCTATATGAGATAATTTGCAAGTTGATATGCAGCCAGAAATCTAATTGATTTTTCAGTCTTGGATGAAATTTTGGCTAAGTCAAAATTTACATCTCGATGGATGATCTTTATCCATCGAGTTTGATCATCCGTCGGCATGCTATTTGCTAATAAAAATCAATTATTTTTCTGGAATATTTTATGACTCGACGGATAACTGTCTATCCTCATCCGTCGAATTGTCTTAATCTCAGTCGTTAATTCCCTGAACATTATCCATCGAGTATACTTACAGTTTGTAAGCATAACACGACGGATAATGATTTATTTTTTAAACGGCTATTTTAGGCAATTTTCATTGGTTACTTTATTTTACTTTATTATTTTTAGCAGTTATTCTTTGAGATAGTATAAAAGCTTATTTCATTTCAATTGCTTTTCTTTTATCATTTTCAAATCAACTGCTCAAGTTTCTTTCTCTTTCAAAGCACTTACTCTTTCTCTTTAAGCTCTCATTCTCTAACAATGGTGCACGTTGTCAAGATTATGTCTCAAACTGGGTTCATTTATGAGAAGAACAATTTCACTGCACTAGTAAACAAGGGTATTCAGCAATCTGGTGATTATCACAAGATGATGGACTTTGTGAAGAATTGTAAGCTTAGCTATGCCATGCTGGAATCACCCACAATCTTTTATGAAGTTATTAAAGAAATGTGGACCACTGCTACATACAACTCAACAGATAAGAGAATCACACTCACCATTAAAGGTAAAGAATTCTGTATCAATAGTGATATTATTAAAGCATGTTTGAAGATTGCTGATAACACTGTGACCTTACCACACACTGACACTGATATAATCAATATGCTTAATTCCATGAACTATGCTCTTTCTACTTCTAAGTTAAGTGACATTAGGAGACTGAGCCTTAGGAAAGAATGGAGTTTTATGTGTGACGTAGTGACAAAGGTCTTTTCAGGTAAAGTCAGTAATTTTAATTTAGTCAATATCTCCATGCTTTACATGCTAGTTACAGATAAATTCTATAATTTCAGTGACCTTGTTTTGTTTGAGTTAGGTTTCAAACTAGGAGAGTTAAATAAGAGAGGTAAGAATGTGTATTATGCTAGATTCTTTATGATGTTAGCTAACCACCTCTCTAAGGGTATTGTGCTTGAGAACCCCAACAACAAATTAGATTGTTGGGTTTAAGAAAGAAGGCTCATTGCAGATTTGAACAGGGCCAATCACCACAAGGAGGTGCCACTGTTCTATTTCCCTGTAATGGAAGCACCTCAGGTAAGTGAGGTAAGTTCATCTATTCCTACCTCTATTCCAACCTCACTAATTTCTTTGAGTTCTAGTGTGTCTATGGCAATTGTGTTAATGACCCAATAGTTGCCTACCCAAGCTACCAAACCTGCAAATATTTCAAAACACAAATCAAAGAAAGCCCCCTCTGGTATCTCTCAAAAGATGCCAGTTGCAAAATCCACCAAAACCAAAGAGGGGAGCGTGCAGGTGGATAAGTCAGGTGAAGGAAGGGGTCAACATAAAAGAAATCCCAAAAATAAGGATGGAGAGTTGAGTGGTTCCCAGCCTAGCCACACTGCAGTTTCCCAACAAACTGCAGTGCTTAAAAAGGATAAAAGCTCACTTCTAGCTACATCCTCCCAAAAGGATGTAGTTATTGAACAAAGCTCTCAACCAAGAGCACATACCAAGAGGGTTAGGGACACAAGCTCACCCCAAACTTATGCCAGAAAGAAGAAATCTAAAACCCTTGGGGATGCACAGGGTACACACACTGTGCAAACTGGTGCTAAAGACACATTCACTGCACCTTCACAAATTCAGTTTGATGTGACTCCAATAAATGTGGAGTCACAACCAAAATCTCTAGTAATAGAAGCACCTCAAACACCTAACTCACCCAAAAACTCACTGGATGTGGATATGATAAACACATCAATTCCTGATTCCCCTTCTTTAACTTTGTTGGGGAAGCCAAAATCTAGTACAAGTGAGCATCATTTTTTAGATGATTTGTTGGCTCACTTGCCAATTCTTTTAGGAGCTGTTGAATCATCTGTGCCCAAAATATCTTCAATCAGCACAGAGTCCACAATAGTTTCTTTTCCTAGTTCATTCATTTCTACTCTCTCGTCGGATAGCAAAACAACTCACCCGATGGATATCACTCATCCGTCGAGTATCTCTGCACAGCCTCAAACTTCATTTATTTCAAGTGCAGAAGATTTAGTGGTTGTACAGTCACTATTAGGATTGAGAGAGAAGAGTGTTTTGAGTGAGAGTCTGGGTTGCTCCCAGGAAAAAGGAGAGGAAATGAATGAAACTATGCAATCCATTTCTTCAGGATTGGAAAAAGAAAGTGAGAGGAGTCCCACCTTAGAAGGTGAAGGTGAGGGTGTGAGGGTGGGGGGGGGGGGTGAGACCCTGATGCAACAAAAGAGAGAAAACAAGAGAAATGCAGGTACTGGAGTTATAAGAATGGATGTCATTGCTAGTGAGTCAATGAATGTCCAGAATGCAGACAGGGAGGGACTATCTCAGCATCCTAAAGCTGTTATAGATTCCACCTCCCTTGATGCTGAGGCATTTACTCACCCTGTTCCAGCTTATCAACTTCTAGCTGAACAGGGTAATGACAATGCAGAAATGATGCTCAATCTGGTGCATACCACACAATCTATGATAAGAGCTAAGGATGCCATCACAGCTTTGCCTTCTATAGCTGGTGATGTGGATTATGAGACTGGTGGTTCAGCTGATTTCTTTGGTGATGGAAGTGGGGATAGTGAAGATGAAGCAATGGACATAGGGGGATAAGTAGGTTCCAGTTCAAGATCAGGTATGCCATCATGGGCATTTTCAAAGCACTGTGATGAGCACTACTTCAAGACAACCCTGATCCAACTAATCAATCAGACACATACTGCTCTTCAAACTACTTCAAATTCCAGCACTAAGAAGCTCCTTCAGGCACATCTAGCCACTCTGCAACTTCAACAAATTCAAGGCTTCCAACATGCTAGGGATGTAAACACCATCAAGGGTGATATTGAGGAGATGAAGAAGGCCATTTCAGACAAAATGGACTCTAAGCTTCCAAAAGCTACAATGCTCGACATCAAGAGGCAATTAAGGAAAAATTAAGATCTTGCAACCAGGATAGATGCATTGGATACAAGAATGTCAGCCATGGAAGCATTTTTAACAGCCATTCATCTTCATCAAGCCCAACAAACTGATTTACTTCAAAAACTGGTGACTGCTCAAACCCCCTCCTCTGCTCAACTTGATGATAACAAAAAGGGGGAAAAGGACCCAGTGAGGGGGAGAAGCTTCAAACTCAAATCAGTAAAGTAATTGTGCCTTCAATTACTATCTCAAAGCCACCAGTTACAAAAAGTATAGATCTGATAAATGAAGCAGCAGCCAACATTAGAGCAGCTGGAATGAAGTAGTTGAAGCCAATCAATTGGGAGAAGATTGATGAGGATATACAAAAAAGTTTGGACTAGTCAAGGAGCCAGTAAAGTCAGCCATCCATCACTCTCAAGTCAAGCAAATTTCTATGAATGAGATGAGCATGGACTATCTGGAAAGGGGACAATCATCCTGCATCAAATCTCCAAAGGTTGAAATAATTCTGAAACCAAGGGTAAATTATCCAAAATTATAATTGAAGAACCCTTTGGATACTGTGTATGAGACACCTAAGCCTGATGAAAAGAAGCTTCTGTCAAGGTCAATTGTTTTCTACAAAGATCCAGCTGATTCAGCTTCAAAAAGGAGAATTGCTAAAAGTTTTAGGAATGGGAAAGAAATTTGTGTGGTGGCTGGACATCCTCAATTTGCTCAAGCAAAGAGAGAAGAAAAGGCTAGATTGAAGCAGGAAAAAAAGCAAGTTGCTCTAGATGCTAAAAAGGCTAAACAAAAGAAAGAGCAAATTTCTATCTTGACCAAGCTACGTGTTGTAAATTCATCACAACAAATTCTTGCTCAGCCATCTGAAATCACTGAATCTCAAGATCCAAAGAAGCAAGTTGAACAACAGAAGAAGTCTCTAAGAATCAAGGAATTGGCTAAAAGAACCAAAAGGAAACTGTACATTGTTGATAAGGAATTAGAGAATCAGTTTCCCAAGGAGTCCACTTCAACTACAACTCAAGCATTAAAACCCTCTGTGGTATTTGAAGATATCAAGGTGGTGGATCCTTACAGGAACATTCATGGCGAACCTATTGTGCCTAAGGATGAGCCAATAGAATAGGAGAACATACCAATTCCTGACTTCAATTTACCAATACTCAGCAAGCCAAAAAGAACAAAGTCAAGAGCAGTCAAGAAAGTGAAGTTGTCACCTCTCAAATCCAAATCTCTAGTCAAAGCTCAATCTAAAGTCAACAAAGGAGATTATATGTACTTGTGTGACATCAAGGAGTTTTCTGATCTAAACCTCTATCTAGATGATCTAGATGAAGTTAGAGGAATTGATGCATACAGAAATTTACCTGAAAGGTTAGTGTTTAAGTACAAGGGAGGAAAGGAGATTCAGTGGCCACTTCACAGGATCCTTCAAGAAAGCCAAGCTGTACTGATTAAGGTTTATTCATCTTTCAAGAAGAACTTTGGGTTCAATGTTACTGCAAGAAGATTGGTACTGAAGAAGATTGAAGAACTAAGGAGTGTTAGAGCTAAGGATGCACTCCCAAAGACTCTAATTATCCCTTACACAGGAGGAAGAGTGCATCTAAGTCCCTAATGGCTGATAGAGTTCATGGATGACAAAGGAGTGAGAAGATTTTTTTAAATTAGAAGACCAATTGAGCATCTCTAGCAATGAGACTCTCTTGGAAATGCAAGCAAAGCTAAATCTCTCAGAATCTGATGAACTGGAATTCCACAGGCAGCTCCAAAATCAGATTGAAGAAAACAACAGAAAGCTTGGAAAGAGATCCAGACCTTCAAGAAACTAGATAAATCTGCTCAGGCTAGAGGAGCATCTTGAAAATGACTGTGAGCAAAACTTTGTACATTTTGTTAATTGAAGCACTTTTCAGTATTATCTACTCTCTTTTAAAGTTGTATTTTTAGGGTGTTTTGTTATCATCGGGTATCTCTTAATTTATGGCTACAATTCCAGTAGACATAAATTGGGGGAGATTGTTGTGCATATGTTGTGTACTTGATGATTTTATGAACAAAACACCTTGGTAGATTTTACTTAGTGAAAATGTAGCACTCGACGGATAAGGATTATAGTCCCGACGGATAACTCATTTTAGTCCCGATGGATGATGACTTATTATCCATCGAGTGAGTAGCTTATGTAATAATAAGTCTGTAGCACATTTCTGCATACACATTGTTTAGATTCTGTAGTAGCATATCAGTAATGTTGACTTTAACTAGATATGCAAAATAGGTTGATTAATTGTACATAGATGATGTCTTGTAATTCTGCATAAATAAAATGAAGTCAAGTGCTAAACAGCTACCGACGGATGATTAACAAAGCCATCGACAGATGATCAAATAGCTATCAACGGATGATCAATATAGCAGTCGACGGATGATCAACAAAGCCATCAACGGATGATTATAAACTCGACGGATGATCATGTACTCAACAGATAAAGAATTCAAATATCTGTTGATAGTGACAACACAGTCACATGCGTCGAGTGTATGTAAATGGAATGTGGTAGCCTATTCAACTAGGTTTTCGAGAACAAAGAAGCATTTCCATTTCCATGCTATTATGAAGATATTCAAAGATGCTGGAATAGAGTAATGAAGTAGCATTGTATTAGACTAGATAGTTTTTGTTTTATTATCTTGTCTTATTGCTTTGTAATCTTGGTGATATATAAACCAAGAAGCAGCAAATAAAAAGAAATCTGAGATACAAGTAGGGAAACATTTGTAAGATGAACTCTTAGCATTTCTCTGCATTCTTAGTTGTTCAATATTTGTAAGCAGCTGTGAGCTTTTTGCACACAGAGTTCTCTCGATATATATTATATATCTTTGGTGGAATCATTCAATCCACCAAAAAGTTTTTAAAGACTCTTGTTTTTAATTACTTGTGTTTTGATTCATTTCAAGTAACTATTCCGCATTCTGCTAATCAATTCACGCATATATATATATATATATATATATATATATTTGAGTTAGAACATTTTTATTCAAGAAAAAGTTTCAAGAATTCCATTCAACCCCCCTTCTGTAATTCTTGTTACATTGTTAAGGGACTAACAATTGGAACCTAGAATGTCAAAAGGCATTTAAATAAATAAAAAGATATCTCTGCCAGCCACCAATTTTAATCAAAGCCCAACCCGGGGAGCCCCTTTTTCTCTACTTATCAGCAGGAGCCCTGACAGTTGGAGCAGCACTGATTATGGAAGAGAATGACAAACAACAACCAGTTTACTATATAAGCCAAGTATTAAAAGATGCGGAGACTAGAAAATTTTTCTTTTGCCTTGGTTACGGAATCCAGAATGCTTAGACATTACTTCCAGGGAAGGGAGGTCCGGGTTGTGACTAATCAACCCTTAAGGAAGATAATATACAAGCCAAATATCTCAGGAAGGCTGGTAAACTGGGCAGTTGAGCTAAGTCAGTTCAACTTGAGTTTCATTCCAAGAACATCTATCAAAGTCCAGGCACTCGCGAATTTCATCATAGAATGCAACTTTCCGGAAGATGAGCCTAGGCCCATGAGCATTGACCAAGAGAACATCAATGATCATAACCCGGGAGCCTGGACCCTCAAAGTTGATGGATCTTCAATGAACGAAAGGTCAGGAGCATGGCTCATTCTAAAGAGCCCAGATGGTTTTACAATTTAAGATGCCATCTCTTTTGAATTTTCAGCAACAAACAACCAGGCAGAGTACGAAGCCCTGATAGCAGGATTGAAGCTCGCCAAGACCCTCATGATCCAAGACCTTGACATCTATAGCGACTCCCAGATTATAGTCAAGCAAACAAAGGCGAGTACATAGCCAAGGATCCAGTTTTAGCCAAGTACCAGGCTCTGGTCCAAAGCTACCTTCCCTCAATACCATGAAGTCAGGTCCTACAAATCTTCCGAGAAGAGATATCAGAGGCCGATAACCTGTCCAAGCTGGTTCAGAATTCATCAGGCCTAGATTGTTCTATCTACTTCGAGGAATTACAAAAGCCCAGTATAGAATCTGAAGAGGTCATGGAGATAGACAACAACCCGAATTGGATGACTCTTTTCATCAACTACCTGAAAAAGGGAGAACTCCCAGAAGACAAAGGGAAGGCTTAAAGATTAAAAGCTAAGGCAACAAAGTTCTTCCTTGAAGAAGGAATACTCAATTGTCGGACCTTATCCTCACCTATCCTGAAATGTGTTGGCCCAACAGAAGCAAAATATTGCCTAATGGAAGTCCATGAAGGGATATGAGGAGATCACATGTCCGCGAAGGCCCTGGCTCACAAGATAATAAGGCAGGGTTACTACTGGCCAACAATCCACCAAGATGCAAGTGACTTTTTGAAAAAATGCATATAGTGCCAGATTTTCAGCAACGTATCCCGAATGAGCCCAGTACTACCCTCATCAGTCCTATCTCCAATCCCCTTCATCTTTTGGAGGAAAATATCATGGGATCATTTCCCCGAGCTAGAGGAGACCAGAGATACCTACTAGTCTCAATCGACTATATGACTAAGTGGGTGGAAGCAAAGGCAATGAGAACCATAAACCAGCAGGATTGTATAAAATTCATGGATAACATTTTGATGAGGTTCGGAATCCTAAGAGTCCTAGTATCAGATAATGGGTCGCAGTTTGTAGGATCAGAGTTCGAATCATATCTCCAAGAACGGGGAATCAAACATAGGAAATCATCAATAGCCTATTCTCAAGGAATTGGCCAAGTGGAAGTAACAAACTGGATCCTTCTCCGGGGCATCGAGAAGAGGCTTATAGAATGAAAAAGCAAGTGTCTAGAAGAATTGCCCAATGTGTTATGGGCCTACAGGACCAGTCTTAGGACAAGCACGGGCGAAATACCTTTTAAACTAACTTACGGAACAGAAGCAATGCTGCCTATCGAAGTAGGATCCCCTTCCCACTGAGCAATTGAAGGGTTTTTAGCACATAAACGCAGCGAAAACGTAAATTTAATTCTTAAAAAAAATGAAACCCTCCGCAGGATCCATGCGAAAAATAATATTTAATTCGTAGTTCAGTATGTTTACCTTAAGAAGCTTTACGTTAATGGAAAGATGGAGGTCTTTAATGGCGATCCAAAAACGATAAACGGAGATCCTTAGCAGCTGCTCCTCAAGTGTGAAACACTCCACCGGTATCCACCAAGAAAACGATGTAATGAAAGAGGAGGAGATGGAGAGAATTAGGGTTTTGTAAATCTTTTTGGTTGAGGCAAAAATAGGGTCTATAATAGTATATTTATAGGCAAAATTTTCAGCCAAAAATTTTCCCATAAAATATTATTATTATTAACCCTTTATTATTCTCACTAATAATTAAAACACCTTTTAATTATTAATCCTTTTTCTAAACTCTTTAGAAATAATTCTCTCACTTGATTTAATTTCCAAAAATTAAATTCTTAATTAATAATATTAAGAACCTTTTTCTTAATTAATTTATAATCAATTAAATCTCATTTAATCAATTATTAAATTTTCCAATTAATTATTTATTTCATAAATAAATAATTATCAGCCATTATTAATTAATTCCTCCACCATTAAATCATTCTCTTTTATGGTGTGACCCTGTAGGTTCAATATTAAGCTGGTAGTAGAAATAAATAATAATAAAACTATTTTATCATTATTTATATAAATTCTCTAATTCATTAAATATGATTAATTAATTAATCATATTTATTCTACATCGTGAGGGATACTTCTCAGCATATCGCGACTATCCGGATAATACGAATTCACTACTTAGAATACCAAGAACCTATTCAGTGAGTAGTTACCGTACAATCAATTCCTTCTACCCTGCAATGTCACGATTAAATACAAGGCATGGAACTTGTGTCAAGCCTATCTTATTTAATCACTTGCTTTCCCATTCACTATGCTTAGTTCTATTTAATGTAAATTAGAAACTCCTTTCAAATTTCATTCACTCTGGCCAGAGATTCCTGAACTAACATAAGTGGATCAGCATTGAACATTCTCTTCCTTCACTGGAAGGGGTAGATCCTTTATTGATCATACACTATCTTCGTATACAAATTCCTATACCCAGTAGAGCCCTTATAACTGTCCCTTGAGACTAAAAACTAAACCAAAGCATAGTTCAGTGTACACAAGATGACTATGATGACCTCAAGTCTAAGGATACTTGTACAACTATCACTATGTGAACAACTGCTGACACGTGAGTGAACTCCATCAGTTGTTCAGCTGTGTGAGCCATGTTCAGTGAACTTATTCTATAATAAGCACCTACATACTAGCTATAGTGTCACCACACAAATGTCTATGAGAACAGACATCCTTCATAATAAAGCAAGCATAGTATGTACCGATCTTTGCGGATTATTAATTACCAGTTAGTAATCCTACGACCAGGAACTATTTATGTTTAGGGTTATCATCTTTTAGGTCTCATTATTATGATCTCATTACAATCCATAAAAAGCTTTACTCTAAACTGTGGTATATCTTATTTAAACATTTAAATAGATAGAGCCCGCAATAAAAACAAAACAAGTCTTTTATTAATATCAATGAAATCAAAACAGATTACATAAAAGTTATTCCTAAATCCTCATACATGATTGGACTTAGGACATATCTCTTTCAATCTCCCATTTGTACTAAAGCCAATCACTCTGGTATCTAATACCCATCTTGTCTTTATGACGATCAAAGTGATTCTAAGAAAGTGGCTTTGTGAGTGGGTCTGCTACGTTGTTATGTGTGTCAACTCTCTCGACGTTGACATCTCCTCTTTCAACAATCTCCCTAATCAGATGAAAGCGCCGCAGGACATGTTTGGAATTTCTATGAGACCTAGGTTCCTTGGCTTGTGCTATTGCTGTGTTGTTATCACAATACAACACAATAGGCTCTTCAACGCTAGGAACAACTCCCAACTCAGAAACAAATTTCCTCATCCAAACGGCTTCTTTTGCAGCCTCACTTGTAGCTATATATTCTGCTTCCGCTGTGGAGTCAGCCGTTGTAGACTGTTTGGAACTCTTCCAACTAATCACACCACCATTCAGAGTAAACATGTACCCTGACATGGATTTGCTATCACTTTCTGATTAAAAACTAAAGTCAGTATAACCCTCTATTTTCAACTCAGATTCACCACCAAAAACATGAAAAATGTCCTGAATCCTTCGCAAATACTTAAGGATATTTTTCACTGCTTTCCAGTGGTCTTCACCTGGATTGGACTAATATCTGCTCGTCACACTAATTGAATAAGCAACATCAGGCCTTGTACACAACATCGCGTACATGATAGATCCTATTGCCGAAGCATAAGGAATCTTACTCATACGCTCTCTTTCCTCAGGTGTCTTAGGAGACATTTTTTCGGAAAGGGATACTCCATGGCTCATCGGTATGAGACCTCTTTTGGAGTTTTCCATGCTAAACCTTTTATGCACTTTCTGGATGTATGTACCCTGGGTAAGACCTATCATTCTTCTAGATCTATCTCTATAGATCTTCATACCAAGAATATAGGATGCTTCTCCCAAGTCCTTCATGGTGAAGTTCTTTGATAGCCATACTTTGACTGATTGTAGCATCGGTATATCATTTCTTATAAGAAGTATGTCATCCATATACAATACAAGAAATGTTACCGCGCTCCCACTAACCTTCTTGTAGACACATGGTTCATCTATGTTTTTGATAAAACCAAACTCTTTGATTGTCTCATCAAAACGGATGTTCCATCTACGAGAAGCTTGTTTAAACCATATATGGTTCGCAGCAGCTTACACACTAGGTGTTCATTTCCCTTGGAAAGAAAACCCTCTGGCTGTGTCATATACACTTCCTCCTCAAGTTCCCCATTGAGGAAGGCCGTTTTCACATCCATTTGCAAGATCTCATAGTCGTAGTAAGCAGCAATCGCAAACAAAATCCGAATTGATTTTAACAGGGCTACAGGCGAAAAAGTTTCATCAAAGTCAATCCCTTGCCTTTATTTGAATCCTTTTGCCATGAGCCTGGCCTTATAGGTCTCCACCTGGCCATCTGCTCCAATCTTTCTTTTGTATACCCACTTGCACCCAATAGGCTTAACACCTTCAGGCGCCTCAACCAGAGTCCATACTTGGTTGGTATACATAGATTCCATTTCGGATTTCATGGCACTATGCCATTTTTCTGAGTCAACACTACTTATAGCCTCATTATAGGTCACAGGGTCGTCATCATCAATGATTGACAACTCATTGTCATTCTCAATGACAAGGCCATAATACCTCTCAGGTTGGCGAGACACTCTCCCTGTCCTACGAATGAGTTGTTCCATAGAAGGTTGTTCAGTCTGAACAGGTGTTTCCACTTGATCCGTAGTAGTTTGTGTTTCTTGAACTTCATCAAGTTCAATTTTGCTCCTACTGTTTCCTTCAAGGATAAACTGCTTTTCAAAGAAGGTAGCATGTCTGGATACAAACACCCGATGATCGGTGTAAAAGTAATACCCCAAAGTCTCTTTAGGATATCCCACAAAATTATATTTTACGGATCGAGATTCCAGCTTATCTGGGTCAACTTTCTTGACATAAGCTGGACATCCCCAAATCTTAACGTGTTTAAGACTCGGTTTCCTATCTTTCCATATCTCATATGGTGTTTGAGGAACAGATTTGGAAGGCACCTTATTCAGTAAATATGCTGAGGTTTCCAATGCATAACCCATAGGATTACTGGAAGATTCGCATAGCTCATCATGGACCGAACCATGTCTAACAAAGTTCGATTTCTCCTTTCAGATACCCCATTTAACTGTGGAGTATATGGAGAAGTCCACTGGGAGACTATACCATTTTCTTTGAGATAATCTAGAAACTCTCCATTCAAGTATTCACCACCTCGATCTGATCGAAGAGTTATAATACTGTGTTTGGTTTGTTTCTCCACTTCATGTTTATATTCTTTGAACTTTTCAAAGGCTTCAGACTTGTGTTTCATCAAATACACATATCTGAATCTAGATCTATCATCTATGAAAGTAATGAAGTACGAAAATCCCCCCATGGCTTACGTAGACATTGGTCCACATACATCTGTGTGTACCAATCCTAGCAAATCTGCAGCCCTCTCTCCATGTCCACTAAATGGAGATTTGGTCATTTTACCCAATAGACAAGACTCGTATGTAGGATATGATTCAAAATCAAAGGGGTCAAGTAACCCTTCCTTATCCAATGTCTGCAGTCTATTTTCACTAATATGACCTAGCCTACAGTGCCATAAATAGGTCAGATTTTCATCATCTCGTTTTCTTTTATTAGTTTGTTCAATCTGAAGTAAATCATGCTCTACGTCACATACATACAAACCATTATTTAAAATGCCACGTCCAAAAAGAACATTATCTCTAAGGATAGAACATTCATTATTCTTAATAATAAATTAAAAACCATCCACATCCAACATAGGAATAGAAACAATATTCCTCACAATAGAGGGAACGTAATAACAATTATTCAAAATAATAGTCTTGCCCGTAGGCATATGTAAACTAAATGATCTTACAGATATGCCCGCAACCCTTGCTCCATTGCCCATACGTAGAATCACCTCATCTTTTTCAAGAGTCCTACTTCCCTTTAGTCCTTGCAACGAATTGCAAATATGAGAACCACAGGCGGTATCCAATACCCAAGTAGAAATTTGACCTAGTGACATATTAACTTCGATCATGAACATGCCTGAATCAGAAGCGGTAGTCTCACTACCCTTCTTCTTCAATTTTGCAAGGTAAACCTTGCAATTCCTCTTGCAGTGACCCAACTTGTTACAGTGAAAACAAACAGCTAAATTAGGACCAGTCAACTTGTGAGCATCTAGTATGCTCCGGAGTGATAGTGCAGAAGGCATGACGAATATAGTAAATCTGTAAATGATAAACACATAACAACACTTAGAAAATATTCAATTTCATTTCAAAATACTATATGAATCGGGTCTTTATTCATAAGTGCCTCCCACTAGTTTATCTAATTTTTTGAACCCCTAATTGAAAATTAAGCATTCATAATGCTAGTGGGAATAGGGATCCTGCACTCCATCACACAAGCTCGGCTGTGGCACGAAACGTCATGTGATGTTCAATAGGCAGACAACTCTTGTCAATTACATCTTATGTTATTCCCTAATATAAGTTTAGCCTCTTGAATAATTGAGTCACGGCTGTGGCACGACAAACTCAATATTCTAAGTCAAGTCTAACCCAACATTTCGTATAATTGAATCAGTCTCCAACGACCCACGGCTGTAATACGTACCGACCTTTAGATTCTAATTCAATGTACACATCTCTATGTAATAGACAAGTATTTCTTATTTCGAAATCAAAGCCCTCGGCAGTAGCACGGAACGATAATGATTTAAAAATAAGAACCACTTTCTACCATGTTGGAAGGCTATGACCGACACAAGCCCGTTGTGTCATTGTCCAATTACTACTTGATATTATTTAATTTTAGAGGGATTATATTACGTTACAATCATAATCATATTATAAAGAGATTCTTCCTT
Source organism: Apium graveolens (assembly GCF_009905375.1). Taxonomy (NCBI): domain Eukaryota; kingdom Viridiplantae; phylum Streptophyta; class Magnoliopsida; order Apiales; family Apiaceae; genus Apium; species Apium graveolens. Next base: position 63,111 of record NW_027418808.1, on the reverse strand, counting down.
TTAAATTAAATATTTCAAATCAATAATCGATATTCAGATGATTCACAAATCGGGTGGAGCATTGTCAAGAGGCGTCACTTAATAACCCGTTCTTACAGATAGAAATCTGTTGTTGACAGAATCATCCTTTCTCTCAATACTGAAAATTCATATTCAATTACGTGTTTCATAAACACAAGAATCTCATGATCGTATTCATAATATTTATTGTTAAGGCAAGAAACGATTCATATTTTAGATTTTCTAGAGCACGCCTTATATTGATTTAAGTTCACCTAAATCTATCATCGTATGGTAAACATAGGCATATATCTCATATATAAAATTAAATAAACAAGTAAATGTAAAGTGCAATAAAGTAAATGTGTTTGGTTATGGCCCCATCCTATGTGATCTTTATCAAGCCCATGATAAAGATCAAGGTCAATCTAATATGGTGATGGAAATAAATACAACTATTTATTATATAAGTCTTCTTCTTTGTTTAGACTTCTTGTATGCCTCGTCTTCTTCTTTGCATCACCTTCATTGGATAGCCTTCTTGAGTCTTCAATTACATTACATGATTGAAAGTAAAACTAATCTAATGAACTTACAAGAATAACTCGAGTTACATTCGAGATTTATGATTACAAAGATTGATGACATGCAAGTCGTATTTAAAACCAAAACCAAAACCATTACACTAAGGTCGAAAGGCCATAACCATCCACCATGCTCATACAACACATAAAAGCATGTTAAAACACATAATCTGATCTTAACATATCATATTATCCATGATCTAATCATAAAAAGAAAATTTGACAAAAATCAGAAAAATCAGAATCAAATCAGAAAAACAAGAATCACTATTTACGGGCAGGAAACGACGTCAAACACCTTACAGACGAGTCGTTGATAGCATAAGCTATCAGTTTTGTTCAAACGCTCGTTTACCTATGGAATAGGGTATTCGTTTGCGTAAATCGGACACCAGACCGAGATTTCAGTAAATCTGCAGCAGCCAATTCAGAATCTGTATCTAATATGATTCTCATAATTAGAACAAACATAAATCATATATATATCAGTATATATACAGATTACATAATCATCTTATGATTATACAACTCACATGAATATCATATATTCAAAACCATACATATATAAGCATATTATATCAACATCAAATCATGGCGAATCACGTACATGCTCATATATCAAAAACAGTTAAACACATAAACGAATTTAAAACTTTTCGCAAGTAGCTCTGATGCCATTAAAGGGTTTTTAGCACATAAATGCAGCGAAAACGTAAATTTAAATCTTAAAAAAAAAACAAAACCCTCCGCAGGATCCATGCGAAAAATAATATTTAATTCGTAGTTCAGTATGTTAACCTTAAGAAACTTTACGTTAATGGAAAGATGGAGGTTTTTAATGGCGATCCAAAAATGATGAACGGAGATCCTTAGCAGCTGCTCCTCAAGTGTGAAGCACTCCACCGGTATCCACCAAGAAAATGATGTAATGAAGGAGGTGGAGATGGAGAGAATTAGGGTTTTGTAAATCTTTTTGGTTGAGGCAAAAATAGGGTCTATAATAGTATATTTTTAGGCAAAATTTTTAGCTGAAATTTTTCCAATAAAATATTATTATTATTATTAACCCTTTATTATTCTCACTAATAATTAAAACACCTTTTAATTATTAATCCTTTTTCTAAACTCTTTAGAAATAATTCTCTCACTTGATTTAATTTCCAAAAATTAAATTCTTAATTAATAATATTAAGAACCTTTTCTTAATTAATTTATAATCAATTAAATCTCATTTAATTAATTATTAAATTTTCCAATTAATTATTTATTTCATAAATAAATAATTATCAGCCATTATTAATTAATTCCTCCACCATTAAATCATTCTCTTTTATGGTGTGACCTTGTAGGTTCAATATTAAGCCGGTAGTAGAAATAAATAATAATAAAACTATTTTATCATTATTTATATAAATTCTCTAATTCATTAAATATGATTAATTAATTAATCATATGTATTCTACATCGTGAGGGATACTTCTCAGCATATTGCGACTATCCGGATAATACGAATTCACTACTTAGAATACCAAGAACCTATTCAGTGAGTAGTTACCGTACAATCAATTCCTTCTATCCTGCAATGTCACGATTAAATACGAGGCATGGAACTTGTGTCAAGCCTATCTTATTTAATCACTTGCTTTCCCATTCACTATGCTTAGTTCTATTTAATGTAAATTAGAAACTCCTTTCAAATTTCATTCACTCTGGCCAGAGATTCTTGAACTAGCATAAGTGGATCAGCATTAAACATTCTCTTCCTTCACTGGAAGGGGTAGATCCTTTATTGATCATACACTATCTTCGTGTACAAATTCCTATACCCAGTAAAGCCCTTATAATTGTCCCTTGAGACTAAGAACTAAACCAAAGCATAGTTCAGTGTACACAAGATGACTATGATGACCTCAAGTCTAAGGATACTTGTACAACTATCACTATGTGAACAACTGCTGACACGTGAGTGAACTCCATCAGTTGTTCAGCTGTATGAGACATGTTCAGTGAACTTATTCTATAATAAGCACCTACATACTAGCTATAGTGTCACCACACAAATGTCTCTGAGAACAGACATCCTTCATAATGAAGCAAACATAGTATTACCGATCTTTGCAGATTATTAATTACCAGTTAGTAATCCTACGACCAGGAACTATTTAAGTTTAGAGTTATCATCTTTTAGGTCTCGTTATTATGATCTCATCACAATCCATAAAAAGCTTTACTCTAAACTGTGGTATATCTTATTTAAACATTTAAATAGATAGAGCCCGCAATAAAAACAAAACAAGTCTTTTATTAATATCAATGAAATCAAAATAGATTATATAAAAGTTATTCTTAAATCCTCATACATGATTGGACTTAGGACATATCTCTTTCAGCAATCAGCTTCGATGAAATAGCCAATGAAGAGGGGCTAAGAACAAATATTGAGCTAATTGATGAGGTCCGAGACAAGGCTGTCGCAAGGATGGAAAAGTATAAGGAGAAAACTAAGAAACACTTCAGCAAGTCTAGGGTCAAGAACTTTCAAGTTGGAGACCCGGTACTTCGAGACACAGAAGCCTCAGATCCCACCAATACCAGAAAGCTAATGCCTAAGTGGGAGGGACCTTACAAGTTCAAAGAGGTGTTAAGGTTGGGGACCTACAAGCTAGAAAGCATGGATGAATCAGAGATACCCAACACTTGGTACATAATCAGGCTCAGGAAATACTATCAGTAAGAGAAAATAACCAAAAGCAAACAAAAAACTTGTAGCCTATGGCATGCAACCAATCTATGATTCAAACTCTTGTATGAAGAACATTGTAAGTTAATGAAAAATAATTTTCCTATTTCAGTAAGCTATTATTTAAGAATTCATTACGAATCAAGCAAACATCAACCCTGTAATGGAACCATTCCAGGGTTGAAAGCAATCACTCCAAGCACATAAAAAACCCAGATATGGATTCATACCCGGATCCAGACCGGCTATAATTTCATACACTGGTTGGAGGCAGCCACCATGTACTTAGAATATTTTCTAAGTGCAGAACAAAACTAAAAACCAAACAACGGTCCGGATATGGAATCATACCCGGATTAAAAGCAAACACTAAAAGCTACTTTCAACCTGGCTGCAAATACATAACCGGGTTAGAAGCAACTGTCTTGTACTTAGAATATTTTCTAGGTACAAACCAAGAAAAAAGGTAAACAAATCCGGGTAGGAAATCATACCCGGATCAAAGGCACTCATTTAAAGAAAACTCCAGCGCGGCTATGAATTCATAGTAGGGTTGGAGGCATCCATCTTCTACTTAGATTAATTTCTAAGTACGAACCAAGCAAAAAAGGCAAACAGATCCGGTAGGAAATCATTCTCGGAACAAAATCCGTTTAAAGCTAGCTTCAACCCGAATATGAATTCATACCCGGGTCAGAGGCAAGTATTTGTGCATGGAGTATTTTCTAATTGCAAAGTAGCATTAAATACCAAACATCATTCCGGGTATGGGTTAATACTCGAATCCAGAGAAAGCATCTAAAATCCATTTCATCCCGGGTATTAACTCACTTCCGGGCTGGGGGCAGTTGTTTTGTACTTCGTGTATTTCCCAAATACAAAACAAGCCAGAAAGTAAACAGACCCGGATATGCTTTCATACCTGGATCAAAAGCATAAATAACCTACTTAGAATATTTTCTTAATAAGCAAATCGTAACCAAGCAACAATCAAATATAAAGCGTTAATCCGAATTGACCAACAATCCGGGAAATTTCAAATACTACAAATCATTCAGATGCAAAGTACGAAAGACAAACATAATACTAGAAAGAAACAAATTACATGGGAAAGGCCTGGAAAGCTTGACATCAGCCTCGAGATTCCTTGATAAAGCTAGGACTGGGACCCTCGTAGGGTTTCGGCTCCCCCTAACCCTGCTCAACGGCTGCCTTAGCTGCCAAAAACTCTTGGATAAAGCTCTCCTAGTTGGCCATGGGATCTGTCTTGACATGCCTTTCTGCCACGAGCCAGGCCCTATGAACTTCAGGAACCCCGGCTTGAGCAATTTCAAAATCATACTCATCACTTTCCTTGAATTTAGCAATGATGGGTTCTTTGTTCAGGTTCTCCTTTGCAGCCAGGTCGGCCTTCAGCTTCTCGACCTCCTCGGAAAGACCATCATCCCGGGCCTTCTCGTCTTGAAGCTGCCCCTTCAACCCGGACTCCACAGCCCTGAACCCCTCATGGGCCTCATCCAGCTCATCCTTCAGGTTATCAGCCCTATCTTTCTCAGCCTTGGTCTTATTATTGGCCTCCCGGACCTCATTGAAGACGATATCAGAGCAAACAGCTATGGCACTCCTAACCTTAAGAAAAACAAAGAAAAACAACTAAGTAAAATAATACGACCCGGGTAGAAAGCCAAAGGTTATTACAAATTTACCTGTCCCCAGTGCCTAGTGACCCTCTTAAAAGTAAAAGCTATCCCGGTACCCTCTACTTTATCCTAATCTTCCTTAGCAGGGATATCTGACATAAACTCAGCTAAATCAATTAGAGTCTTGGTTCCAACCTTCACTGGCCTCCCGTTGGGGCCTCTTCCCTCCGACTCACAAGCAACCCGGCTAGAAACAACAGTCTTTCCCCGGGGAGGCTTGGTCGGGACACTCTTCCTTTTCTTTCTAGGGGGATCATCATCATCAGGGATCTCCTGGATGACAGGCTCGAAGTCCCTAGGCTCGTTACCCGGATCTGGAACATTCTGGGGGGCGGATAACTCGGCTCCACCCTCGATATCAACAGATCCGGATTCAGGACCCGGGGCCCCCTTAGTGGCCTTGAAAGCAAGCCCATAGTGTTGAAAGCAGCAGCATAACCAGAAGAAGACATGATTTCGGTGAGGGCGGGGTTGTAATGCAGCAGACCTGAAAGAGGGTAAGAAAAGATACAAGTCAAAGTCCAATACTAGTAAACAATGATCTGGAACAAGATATACGGCATGTAATCCGGACTGAACAAAACGAATATTTCTACAGAGAAAATTCCACAAGTAAAATGAAAGGACATGATCCGGATCAACATGCACAGCAAACAGTCCGAATCAAGCAAGACAACTATTTCTATGAAGAAAATTCTACAAGTAAAAGAAAGAAAAGGATCCGGATCCTCGTGCGCGACAGATAATCCAGATCAAGCAAAACAACAATTTTAGAAAAGAAAATTCTACAAGTAAAAAGCAGGTATGATCCGGAACAACATATACAACACACAATCCAGATCAGACAAACAGTTATTTCTAGGACAAAAATTTTAGAAGTGCAAGGAATGAAAGATTAGGATCAAGCAAAATAGCTAATCCTATGAAGGGAATTCTACAAGTAAAATCTGAGAGAGTCGCAGAAAGCTCTCATCTGGTTCAGAGCCTCCCCTTACAGAATAGCAGGATGGAATTTGGTATGGATGCCCTCCATAGTGAAATAAGGCAAGTATGCCAGATCAACCCCCTTCAGCATAATCATTTCACCATTCCAGTACTTCAGAGAAGTCTGGTGCATCACATGCTTAGCCCTACCCGAAACATACCCGCACTCAGAGGCCCGGAACCTAATCTCATAGAAAGGTTTTTGGCTAGATTTAGAAAGATAGAAATCTGGTGGAACAGCTTCAGGGTAGGCTGGAACCCGGATTTGTTACAGTAGGCTATGAACCAGGTCATAGATTTAATCACATTCAGAGTGATCTGCATTGGAGAGATCTTATACACATGCTTGCAGAGATGCTTGGTAAACATGTGACAATGAGGGCTCCACCCGGATCTGAGGTGCTCCAGCCACACCAGAACAAAACCATTAGCTGGACGATGGTAGATCCTCTCGTGAGGTTCCGGCCACCTCCACACAACATCAGAAGTCAACTGAAAAGTGGCCCGGATGGCCTTATCCAAATCAGCCGAATAAGCCTCCGTAAAAAAGTCCTTCAGTTGGTAATGATCCCGACTGATGGGGAACTCGGCAAAAACTCTCTCAAGTGCCTCCTGGTTGTAGACCCCGGGATGACCATTACCCTGCCTCTCATTTTTTATCATACCATAGTATACGCTATTGTCAACCTCCTTACACTTAGTGACAAAATGATATTTTACATATGTCCAGTACCCCTCGGGAGTGAAGGGAACCGAGTGTTCCGGGAGCCTCTTATACCAGAACTTGGTAATTACTTCTGCAGATGTGAAAGCCTTTTTACCCATTTCAGTCCGGATATGGGTTCTCTCAGATGAATTTGGATAACTCTCCTCACTGGAACAACCCGGATATCAATTAAAAGCTCTCTTAGGAAGCTACTTGATCCGGACCATATACTTATTAAAATCAAGGTGAGTTAGTCCGGGCTCCTACAAATTTTATCTTTTGCTAAGCGGTCCGGAACAAGCATGTTATGTTAGTTCTGCCATAACCTACTAATCTGGACCGCTAATGCAAGTCCAACCCGACCAAACATCAACGATCCGGATTATCTATACTAAGTAAGCAAACATAATTCCTTAAACACATATTCAAAACCAAATTCAAACCTAACCAAGATCACCAAAAACCCAGACCCGGGTCTGTGAGCCTAACCCAGATCTGAACAACCTAGATGTAAACCTATTCAATCTTATACATGCAATTTTAACCAAGTGAACTAACCTAGATCCAGGTTATACACCCCCTACCCGGATCAAAGCCGAAACCCTGACCCAAAAATAGCTTTTTCAAGAATCAAGAAACCAAAATATACAACATGTACATATACTTACATATATTTTCACCAAGAACATCAAGAACACCTTAACCAAACACAGAAAATCAACCCCAAAACCAAAAATTTCAAACAAAAATCGAACCAAAAACCTACAGATCTAAACATACATAAAAGACCAAGCCACAAAACAATCATATCCACCACAAAATCAAAGTAAAAAGGCTGATTTATACTACCAATTCGCGGATGAAGAAGCCAAATGAAGCATGCATAACTCGAAATACAAGAAAAAAAAGAAGTATAAGAGAATCTTACAAGTCAATTGGAGATGATGGAAGCAAACAGCGAGACACAGCAGCGCAGCGACAAGACAAATCCACCAAGAACACGTGCCTTCGAAGAAAAGCAAGAGAGAAAAGAAAGAAAACAAGTGACTGTTCAGTTTTTTAAGAGAATAAAAAATAAAAGAAGGAAGAGCCCAACTATTTATAGAGGGACGGAGAGAGAACCGCCTTGCCACGTGGCATACCAGGATTGGTAAAGAAAGCAGTTACAAAAAAAAGAAAATAAAAAACAATATATATATACATGTATGTATTTATACATAAAGCCGCATTAAACCAAACAATGATTATGGAACGGATTTCAAGGAAAACTAACTGCCCTATAATTCAAAATTATGGGGGGAAACTGAAAAGACGTTATAAATTCCTCATTTTTTCAGCATCAAAAGCCTTTGACCCGGATCAATGACCCCTACCCAGGTCCTTGACAATCCGAATTCGTATCCTCAAGAATCAGAATTTTTTCTCTAAGGCAACAACTTTCTTCAATCTGCATCCAGGTTGGTTCTTACAACACCATACCAGGATTGGCGGCAAGAAAGAAGCAGAATTATCGTAAGAAAACTACTTTCTTCTACCTGAATCCGGATTGGTATCTTCAATGCTAGACCCGGAATGGGGGGGCAAGAAAGAAGCAGAATTTTTTCAAAGACAACAACTTTCTTTTACCTGAATCTGGATTGGTCTCTACAACACCAGATCCGGATTGGGGGGTAAGAAATAAGCAGATTTTTTTCTAAGGCAACCACTTTATTTTACCTGTATCCCGATTGGTCTCTACAATACCAGACCCGGATTGGGGGGCAAGAAAGAAACAATTTTTTTCCAGGTCATCAACTCACTCCTGCCTGATATCTTCAACGCCAGACCCGGATTAGGGGGAAAAAAGAAACAGAATTTTTTCTAAGTCATCAACTCACTCCTACCTGAATCTGAATTGGTATCTTCAACACCAGACCCGGATTGGATGGCAAGAAAGAAGCAAAAATTTTTCAAAGGCAACCACTTTCTCTTACCTGAATCCGGATTAGTCCCTACAATACCAAACCCGGATTGGGGGGAAAGAAAGAAGCATAATTTTTTCCTAAGACAAAAACAGCTACATAACACTTCTTTACTCCTTCATCCAGAGAATCTGCATAAGGAAATGGGGGGCAAATGATAGGGTATAAGCAACCTGACTATGGCCCAACTCAGATCTAGGGTGAGGCAGGCTCAACTGGTGGACCAAGACCCCCCTCACCCAAAGTAGTCAAGTGGAGAGACCCAGGCTCATCAGGGCCACCCAGGACCAGGATCATCTCCCAACCAGGATCACCTCCCAGCCAGGATCCAACCCAGAACCAGGATCATCTCCCAGTTAAAAGCCAACCCCCACCCCACAACCCACCAAGGAGGGGTACGTGGGCATGTGACGGTGACAGCTATCAACAACAAACATCTCAGACAAGCATGACACGTGTCAGCATACCTTTGTGGCATCCTAAAGGTGGTCCTAATTACCTAGACACGTGTATGCAATCTAACCAAGTCAGGCGTCCTCCGCCTCCAACAACGAACGACCCTGATCTAAAGGTACCAACCTCTAAAACCTACATTTGGGCTATAAATACCCCAACGGGAAAGGGTTTAGGGGTTAGACACATTAATACACACTCTCTTACACACAGACATATACACACAGCCACCTCTTGTCCTATCTATCTTCATTTTCCCCAAACAAGCTCTTACTCTCGTACCGGAGGCGCCGCGGGGCTCTAACCCCTCCGGTATTATTTTGCAGATGCCCCACAGCAGCTACATCTCACTTCCCGCAAAAAGGTCCAGACAAGGTGTCGGAAGGAGCCGCCGTGCTCGGAGTTATCATTTCATATTTGATACTATATGTTATAGTTGGTATTACTTTTAATTTCCTGGAAAAATCAGAGTTCTAAATAGGTTTATCAATAAGCTGAAAGGATGTTTGATGCAATTAAAACTAGAATCTTTGGATATATCTGTTGCACCCATGTTTGGTACATTAGAATCGTTGCTCCTAAAGTTCCATATTCGTGCTTTCTCTTTATGTCCTGAATAATATAAAATCGCTTTTTATGGTTGATTGTTTTGATATGATTTCTCTTCAGAGGATCCAGTCATCGACACTATAAAGATTAACCTTTTTTTTCTCTAGGACTGATGGGAATTATAAGAGAACAGCCCTTGCCTGCTTCATACATGCAGCTTGCCTGCTTGAACTTGACAGACAGGAAAATAAGTCAGAACAAACTGCTCTTGCTTCTAATTGGTGGATGGCTTTTTAGTACAAGCTTTCCCAAACCTTAGTAGATCACAGAGATGGATCCATATATGGGGCAATACTTGAATGGGATCAGTCTGCAGGTGTGTTGGTCGACGTTAGACCCAGTGGTGCGCCTAGCGCTTTGTTAGTTCTAAGAGGTACTCTTCTTAAATGCCCCACGATCAGACGAGACATAGGAGATGACCTTTGTTTTGTAGCTTGGGAAAGCCTAAAGGGTTCTGTCATATTTAATGGAACTTTAGGAGCACTGAAGTCACTCGCTAAATAAGTATGGAAGTAACAATGTATGCATTGCAGGCCATTCCTTGGGGGCTGGTTTTGCCCTCCAAGTAGGGAAAGCATTGGCCAAGCAGGGAATCTATGTGGAGACACATTTGTTTAATCCACCATCTGTTTCACTCGCCATGAGTTTAAAGGATATCAGTAAAAGAGCTGGTTTTGCCTGGAAGAGGATTAGAGCAAAGCTTCATCATGCAACTAAACTCAAGCCAGTAGGGATGAAGGCAAAAATACTTGCAGTGAACTGGGAAAATGGATGCCTCATTTATATGTGAACACTAATGACTGTATTTGCTGCTATTATACTGATCCTGCAGGAGCACAAGTGAAGCATATAGAAAAGGAGAATGGTCAAATAAACAAGCAAGCAGCTGCTGCAAAGTTATATGTGATGTCAAAGGGAAAACAAAGGTTTCTTGATGCGCATGGGTTAAACCAGTGGCGGGCTGATGATTTGGAGATCCAACAGGCTGTTTATGACAGCAAGCTCATCAGCATGCAGCTGAAATCCTTGTATAGACTACAGGCTTCACAGAAAACGCAAGGCAAGCCTCACTTAACCAAAGTTTGGCATGGTTTTCGTGCAATGCATGCTAAATAAGTCCCAGCCTATGCTAAGTAAGTCATTTTCAAGTTTCTGTATGGGTGTGCTTGTTTCTGTTTGACGTAAGCTTTGTTAAACTTCAATTAAAATGTAAATAAGTCATTTTCAATAATCCTAACGCTTTGGAATAATATTCTTAGAGCAATGATGATACAATTATCATTCCAAAAAAGTTTCACTACTCACTGCCTGATATGAACAATACTTGTTGCGTAAAACGACGAGGCGTAGTACCAAATTCATAAGGATGCATACCCATTCTATGCATCTTCCAATTATGCCAAACCAGATATTCAGATTCAGAAGTGGAAGGCAAACCATAGGCACTATTAAAAGAAAGAGTACACAACTTCTGAAATGATCAGAAGATTACTGTTACGATGCTGTATTATATATACTTGAAAGGAGGATAAAATCTATAATGCACAACTCTATAATCTAACAGTTTTCATATTTTCTATTTAAGAGTTCTGAATTTATTATCATAAGTCTTACATGTATACAAACGTATAAATGTTAGTATGTTACATAGCATGAACATGGATTTATATATACACACCACCGAATACCTGCACTATATAGACATGCAGCTCATTTCCCCTATCTATAACTATGTAATACATCTCTTAATTTACACAAAAATATGAAGATATATAGTTGATCACACAACAATAGCCAATCCGTAAATAAATACATCTATATAACCACTTATATACCGTAATTTGTACAAAACCATATTATATACAATCGCATGGACTAGTATGAACCTGCATGGGGAAGATAATCGAACTCCCAATATCACATGATCGCGGATAAGTCATAATCGAACACACAGACCTCTGGAGGCATAACTGGCTGAAGTGCATATGAATCATAGTCATTATAAACTAAAGCATCCATCTCCGAGAACCATGACCCCATCTCTTCATATTGTAGTGGAAAACTCACCATGTCCCAAGTACTTTGCAAATCGTATTCTTTACTGAGCACCGTTGTTGGCATGTAATCAATAGTTTCTTGTGAAGAATCCGACATGACAGGTACGCCAATCAGATCCGAAGAATCAAAAGATAATTCGGGGCTACTAATTTCTTGAAAACCATAATCTTCAATATTATAAACCATGTTGCTCTGTATTACCGGAACCTGCTCTTGCTCTTGCTCATGATCAACTGGTTTCGATGTGATGGCGTAAGGAGTAGGAGACGAAACTAATGGACTTGTACAACCACTACTCGTACTTCCGAAATTTCCATTGCCTGTCAATTCTTGAACAAGATTTTTGAAGGTGGAGGGATCTTTGAGGATATGTACTTCATAAGTGCTCAGTAAATTACTTTTCTTGTTCTTTGAAATATTTTTCGCTAACAACTCATGATCATCAAAAGTACCTTGACTAGTGATGAATTTCTTCACCATGGTTTATAATATGAAGAAAAGCAGGAGTTTTCTTTAACGGATCAACCTAGGAATATCGGTCTCCTGCCTTTCTTGTGAGTAACGAATGATCCTAACAGCTATTAATATGGAAAATATAAAGGGGGGTGTTGGTACACACAACCGTTAAGGCAAAAGCATATGAAAGAGATGCTGAAAATGATGTACGTTCATCATTCTTCTTCACTAACCTTTCTAGATTAGTGGTCCTAATTAATTCAAGTTATTACTACTTGTGTAATTATCCTAGACATGCTAATTTTTGGAATTACATGGCTGTTCTGGTAGGTAGTTATATATCTTAATCTTGGTCAATTCATTTCATATATATTAAAAATGCATAATCATAGATTGATAAGCTAACCATGTTTGTATAGAAGATAGAAGAACAGTAATGGCACGCAGCCTACTGTGCAATTATTTGTCCACTTGTAATTGCTTCCATATTATGAGAGCGACTTCATTTAGCAAATTATTTAATTAAAGAACTATATAAAAAGGTTTGGTGATCATGTATCAAACAGCTGTGGAATATATATCCCTAAAACGTCAACTACACTCAATGATCAAGTTTTTCAAGCAGGCTTCCGAGTGTAGTAGAATCACAGAAAATTTGATCAGGAGATAATAATGTATTCAGCTGATATCGTGAATCATTAATAAAACATCAGCGGACAGAAAGGGACAAGTGTTTGATCATAGTTTGTATGATATACTTTCAGTATCAAGGATAACATCTGTAGGACACGCTGATTAGTAAATTTCTGTTTCGTAATTAAGTCCTTTATCAATGTCACAGTCAGGAATCTGAATTTTGGCTCAATGTTGTCTCTGAGAATTGCATAATGTTGACAAATGATCTGTTAATCGCAGTTTGTCATACTAAAAGACAAACGTATTGCAATTAATTACAATTTTCTTAGAAATTGCAGAATAAATGGAAGCAGACTTTGTGCCATTGTGTACATTTTTTATGTTCCCCCTCATTTTCAAGTAGGAAACCAAAAATTACTGTGTATTGATCTGGACTTGTCTGTCGGCCCTCTGATGAGAATATAAATTCATGTATGCAGTTTTTCCCAGGTTAACCAAAGAACATTAGTTTCCCCTCAACAGATTTACGTAATGCATTCTATTTGGTACATTCAAGCAGTCGGTACAATTTACAAAATCTATAAATTACTATCAATTCCTTACGATTAAATTTGAATAAATGATTATTGTCCAAAACCTATATATTTGAATTTTTTTTGTTATCGTACAAATTTTGTAAAAATACTTATATAAATGCAGTCAAACCCCTTCCTAAAAACAGCAAGATCCTCTGCTCTAGTTCTGACATTGTTGTGAACAAAGTATACAATTAGGACTGAAGTTCCAGGTCTCATATAGTCATATATCAAACCGTCTCAAGTGCTCAACCAGAAACCGGAACACCAGCTTTCAAGTTTCTGCTGTCTGGCATTAACTTAATTTACCTTAGAATAGTAAGATAGCTGATCTAAGCCTAACCGGTAACCATTCTCCTCCAGTCTTGACCATGTGAACAAAAAGAGTAGTGTTTGAAATGGTTTTATAGGAAGATAATACCAGATAAACTCTAGCAACTTTGCTGTCTTCAGCAAATATTATAAAAAATTCCTAAAACAGCCTATATATACCTACAATCCTACATTGTCTAGCTGCAAATACATCCTCAGCATTCTCACAAAGTCTTATAATATAGACATATAGCAAAGCTATCTATACTTGAGAAATGGCGAAATTTTCAAGAATTGCCTACTTCATGGTGGTGTTCGGGATGGTGGTAAATTTGATGGTGGAACGAGGGGAGGCCCTGAGCTGCGGAGACTTGGGTGCATCCATTTCACAGTGTAGCTCATACGCGACAGGTGCAGTGGGTAATCCATCTGATGGATGTTGCAACGCGGTCAAAGGAGTGTATGCATTGGCTAAAACCTCAGCAGATAGGAAAGTATTGTGCAACTGCCTTAAGCAATCTTCTTCTGCAGTCCCCAATATCCAGCTTTCCAATGTTGCTGCTATCCCTCAGAAATGCGGCGTTCCAGTCTCCTTCTCCCCTGATCCTAACTTTAACTGCAATTCGTAAGTTTATTTTGAAATTGATGGCTACAAATCCATTATATAAAATCTTATGCAAACCAGCTGTGTATAATAATGTCGATTTTGTTTACTTTTGCAGCATAAACTGAAGGGACCTTCAAATATATATTGGAGAACCGGAAGGGGGGAATCAAGGGCTCAAGGCTATTTATGCAGTTCAATTATATATGTACTTCTTGTACTTTAGACATATAAATACGAAATAAATAAAAGATCCCTCGTTCGTGCACTTTGTAAGTTGCAGTACTTCTGAGTCATTGCTCAAATACATTATCTTTCTGCAATATCTGGTAAGTGAATGAAAAAGATGTCCCGTCGTATTTCATTAACATATAACAGCCAAAAAAGTCACTGCAGTCTGCAGATATGAAACTGGTTTCTACAAAACCAGAAATCTTTAACCTAGTCTGTCTGTCAAGTATTGAGTAGTGCAGGCCCAAAATTGGATAAAAAAAAAGAGTTTCAAAATAATGTGGCCTGGATGATATATTAATGGGATTTTCTATGATGGGGCACACAATAGTCACTAACTCCCATAGAAATAGGCTCTTCTTATTGGTAAATGTTAATGGCCACATGCATTCACATCAATTCCACCAATTAAAAGAGCTCATTGGAGTTAGTGAATAATGTATGCCCTTGGACAGTGGCGGACGCAGAAAAAAATTAGGGGGGTCCGGAAAAAATGACGAGAATATATATATATTTTTTTGCTATAAATACGAAGACAAAAATGATTAAAAAAACACTATGTTATCATTGAATTACATGAACAAAATAAAAAAAATTAGTTGAATTTTTAAATTTAATTACAAGTATATTATTTTAATCAACCATTCAAAATCTTAGAGATAATTTGTACATACTACTAGCAATTTATCCAAATTTCAGGGAGGCAGGGACCTCCTAGACCCCAGATCCGCCTCTGCCCTTGGGCACACATTAGAAAGATCGTGTATTAATTTGGACTATCTTAATCGGGTCCCTAGCCCCAGATCCGACTCTGCCCTTGGGCACAAATTAGAAAGACCGTGTATTAATTTGGACTATCTTAATCGGTGAGATTGACGTTAATTGGGATGTGTTAATTTGAGCTATCTTAATTGTTGAGATTGACGGTTAATTTGGACGCCAGCTAGTATACTGCTCTTCTTTGTTAGGGAGAATAGTAAAGAATTGCATGAAGCTCCTAACAGGTATACAACACCAAGACGTAAGGTTACTATTTATTGGGTTGGGTTATGGCCCAAAGTGGCACAATTTACTATATAAATACCAAAACAGCACTATGTTCAAAGCTGGTCTCTCACTGGCACTTTAGTAACGTATTATTACTCCCGTTATACCAAAACACAATTAAAGTATGCGTTATTGTTAAGCAAACAACCTATTTATTTTTCGGAATGAGGATAAGGGTGTCTATGCTATACCCTCCCCAGATATTGTCATAAGCATTATTATTGATTACGATAACGATGATGATGATGTTATTATTCTAATCCACTAAAATTCAGTTCTTTTAACGCATATTAATTCGGCGATCGTACTTTCAATGTATTACTGGGACACAGAGCCGTGCTTGACGGTGTGCGAGTGGTGCCACTGCACAGACCCTCAGATATGATGGGGCACATTTTTCCATATACAGGTGTATATATATGTATACTAAAATAGGAAAACAATGTTTAGTTAAAAAATATAATTTTTTAATGTTAAAAATTTGTAAATGAAAAATAATTGAAAAATATTATACATTTAAATAATTTTAAATTATTATCTTGAATAAGATACATTAATTCTAAAATACCAATATAAATTATTTAAAAATAAAAAATGTATTGTAAATCTCCTTCAATGCTCTCGACGAGGTAAATTACTAGTTTTAATAAAAAAAATTATAGTTAACTAATATGATTATATACACTTACTTTTTATTGGTGACAATATATACATTATTATGTCATTTAAATAATAAATCAAATTTTAGGTATATTATTCATCTTAAATATATCCATTTTAATCTATATATTATATGAAACAAGTAAATTTAATATAAAAATAAATAAATAATGGATTTAACAGATCTAAATTACAAGTTTATGTATAAATAAGTTTTTATTTGACTATTTATTTTTTATCAATATTATATCTTACTTACAAAAAAATATATCATAAATCACATGTATAACTTATCTCTTTAATATAAATATTTAATTTCTAATATATAGCATAACATATTAAAATTTAAATGTATAACTGTTTTTTAGTTAATTTTGATTATGTCATAAAATCACTTTTTGTACTTTAATTATTATATTTTTTTATAAAATTTAATTTTTTTATTATTTGATGTAAAAATAATTAAAAATTTAGTAGGGCACTTTTTTAGATTTTGAACAAGGTACTGGAAATTTCAGGCACGGCTCTGCCCGGATACGTTTTCAGTTTGACACAACAACCGTTCCGTTTGTGTTACTATGTAATACACTGACTTGTAATTTTATTGCTGGATATGGGCCCGTCACGTGATGCTCCAATTTTATATTTGCGTATGTGCTATTTCCTCGGCCCAATTTTAAAGGTGTTAAGATTGTGCTATGTAAGGGTCAAATATTTATAGGGTCATATTTTGGACCATTATATGTTTTTGTGTTATTTTGGGCATTTTCTCAAGCTACCCGCGTGAATAGTAGAATAGTGTAGCTTAGTGCGATATAACTTTTTCCCGGCTGATGGTAAGTGGAGGTAGGGTTAAAAATAGGCCGGGTTTGGTGCGGGTATCTCAAATCTCATATATGTCTGCATGAAAAATATTTGTCCCATTTTTGTCCCACATAACAAATATTTGCCCAATTCCCACCCCGTTTGGTGTGTAAATTTATTTTCAATTTTCGTCCCCATTTCACGAAACGATGTGTAGTTCCCGCCCTATCTCACTCACCCTATTTAATGAATATTTTTTTAAAATAAATTATTTAATGAATATTTTTTATTAAAACAATAATTTAGTTAAAGTATATAAATATATATATTTATTGAAAATTTGCACTATAAAAGTAATTACTAACTTATAATATTTGTTTAGAAAATTTGTAGTATCCTTTAAAAATTTACAAAATAATTAAAAATTATAAATAAACAATTATATAATATAATATTATCTATAAATTTACCAATAATAAAATATTATAAATTTTATATGAAAAATACGCGCGCGCACACATATATATAGTGGGTTGGAGCAGGTTTTACCCGCGGGGATCAACTAAATACCAAACTCGCCCCATATACATGTAGGGCGAATACTTGATCATGCCCCATTTCCCATTTTATCGAGTGAGATTTCCCCAAGGGACGGGTTCAGGGCGGGTCCTTATGTTCCCGACCGCATTTTAAAGCTTTGGTGGAGGGCGTTGGTGGAGGGTGGGGGATGTCCATCCATTTCACTCACTTTTAATTAAAATCTTCCTTTTCTGGAAACAAAAAAACCCTCATGTAAAATTCAGTTAAAAAATAATAAAATAAAGTATCATATATATATATATATATAAAGGCACTTGTTCAAATTAGAACCCTAAATGTTGTGAGAACTGAGAACTGAGATCTAATCTCACCCACAAGTTTTTCTAGCTAAATCTAAACACAACCACACATTTTTATTTTTATTTTATATTTCATCTTTTTCATCCATATAACCCATCAACCACCCACCACCGCCCCCACGCACAAACCACTGATGCTCGTCCATTGCTACTCCGACCGTCGCTGCTCTGCCATCACATCTCTATCTCTCTCCACAAACCCCATTACCATCATCCACCTTATCCCGTCTCCGTAACGCATCCCACAATCCTCTTCCGCCGTCACTCCCCCACCCTCGATCTGATTCTCCATCTTTCCTTAGATTTATTTCTCCCTCTCTCCGCTTCAATCACTATATAAGATGATATTTCATTCAACCTTCACTCTTTTTGATTACATATTATTTGATTTCTCTTTCAAATTTCTCCAATCCTTTTTAATGTTTCCTGGTTAACCATGTGATTTTTATTTCATTTTTGGTAATTTTATTCATGTTTAATGATTCTGCAATAGTCATATTTTAGATTTTTAGTAATTTCTGTGATGATGTGGGGTCGTGAATAAACCGGAGTGATTGTATAATATAATTGTGGTGCTTTCTTAACAAATATGGTGATTTTTTATTTGATCGTGATGATTTTATGTTTGCTGGTGGTGATTTTCTAGTAGTCATCGGAAGTAGTGGCGGCCGGAAACGGTAGTTGACGATGTTTGGAGGTAGAACTGATAAATCGGATAACCAGATTGGTTTCAGATCGGATCGATTCAGATTGGTTCCACTTTCAGATTATGATATAACTGGAGGTCATTCGGATCGAATCAGATGTGATTCTATTCGGGTCTAATTTGGATTAAAAGCATATGAAATTTGGATAAAAATCAGACAAAATTCGGTACGGCATAAATTCGGTTCAGATATTTTCGGATCATGACTTATTTAATTTTTCATTTTGTGAGACTTAAAAAATATTTTTATTATTTAATGTAGTACTTTTAATTTAATATAATGTACTTTACCAAAATACTATAATTAAATAATTATATTATCACGAACATAAAATACTTTTAAGTATAAATTTTACTTATTTTGGATCATATTCGATTCAAATAATATACGATTTGGTTTTGTTCAGTTTTAATTTATAATTGGATCTATTATTTCGAATCGTTTTCGGTTAAATTTTCGGTTTGGGTAATTTTTGGATTCGTTTAATTTGATTTTCAGATAATAATCAGATTATATGATTCAGATGCCAGATCGGATCTCAGTTTCATGAATTTCGGTTCTGTTTTTCGGATCCAGACCCATTTTGTCAGGTCTATTTGGAGGTGACAAGTGGTAGAGTTAGAAAGAAGAAGATGATAAAATATTTAAATATTAAAAACTAAATTGTGGTGAGAGAGTAATTATAGGTATAAAAAATTATTTGTTATGATTAGGTCTCATATCTCACAATAATAAGGATTTTTATTTGAACGTGGCCCTATATATAGGCCTATAAGTATATAATATTACGTGTAAAATTTTAAAGAATAATGCAAAATGAGACGGATATTTTAATTTACACGAAGAGATTATGGACTCTTTAGCTTTTTTATGGTTACCTATTAATTTGTGGGTGGATTTATAGTACAAACTAGAATGATAGCCCATGCAAGGCACGTACCATTTTCTAGTAATATATCAAAATGCGATGTATATACTTTATGAAAATTTAATTTTAACGGTTAAAAAATTAAATATCTAGTTCCTAATAATTTAATTAAAGTGTGCCAGAAATAGCACTGAAGGTTGTTTATGTTCAATGATTATTTAAAATCATTAATAATGTATTAGATATATTCTTCTTTTCCTTTTTTTCAGACTTGATGATTCTTGTGATAACAAATATTTTGATTCTACATATCTTTGAGTTAAATATATTGTTATTATTATAATTTGAGTAGTTACCATATATACGACTATAAGATGATGAAAACTTGTTGCATGATGTAGAAAATGTCTCAGCCCAAACTCAAATATCTTGTGTTGAAGTGTTAGTATAATATTGTTAAATTCTTTACGGCAGTGTTTAGTTAAAAATATAGACATATCTACTATTTATGCATGATATATGTACTTTATCATATGTCATTGTGTGTGGTATTATTGGTGTCAGATCACATATTGCTTTTCCATTATAGAAATTAATTTAGCGTTACTTTAATCATTGTCGATTTTTTTTTTGAATGATTTCAACCTTTTTTCATATACAAATTCAATAATCATATAAATTGCCTTTCTTTTCCAAACATTTCTAAATTCGATCAATTTTTATAAATATTATACTTAAATTTCTAATATTTTAATGTTATTATAAAATAAATAATACGATAATTTTTGTGATCAATATAATTAATTTTCATTTTTAACGTAAAATAGTTCGAATCAAATCATACAATTTAGTGTGGGTGTATATAAGCTTTATTCATATATTATAATTTTAAATATGAAAATAATTCTATAATAATATAAAATACTTTCATACTAATCTAAAAAATTGCAAAAAATTCATTATTTCATTCACAAACTTTTAAAATCATCTATAATTTTAATTATATGAAATAATATACAATTACCATTTTTTTGTAATTAGAGTGTTGTTTAAAATCGTTTAAGTCAATACATTATTCAAATTATATTTACTAATAGATTTTTCTTTAAAAAATGGATAAAACATTACTAAAATCTTTCTTCTAATTCTGTATGAAATCTAAATCAGAATTTAAAATTTTCTTTTTAACAATTCACAATTAATAAAAAAAAGTCACATATAAATAGTTTAAGTTTTGATATTAA
Source organism: Apium graveolens (assembly GCF_009905375.1). Classification (NCBI taxonomy): domain Eukaryota; kingdom Viridiplantae; phylum Streptophyta; class Magnoliopsida; order Apiales; family Apiaceae; genus Apium; species Apium graveolens. The sequence goes on along the minus strand of NW_027418808.1, from coordinate 42,273 downwards.
TGTATATTTTGTATCTGCCCGATCGTGTGGTAATATGGACCAAATACTAAGTATTTTTTAAAAATCGGGTCAAGTCCATGACAAATCACAATAAATCAATAATGCAATTTTGATATATATTATTTATTGAGTTGACATTATTCAGGTCTATAACACATTAGATGTAGCCATGTAGGACATTACAAACACCTTGATTTATTGATGATATGGACCTAAGATTAGCCTAGAAATATAATTAATTTTGAATTAATTAAACCCGATACAGTCCAGTAGCAAAGCCCAGTTAGTAAGATCCAAAGCATTGATTATTTATTAATTTCATAATTAATAAATAGGGTGAAATAACAGCTCATAAAGTATATCCCATAAGGATAGAATTATTCATTGAGTAGTCTCCAAGGCACCCAAACTAATAAGGAATCTGTTCCCTACCTATTAGGACTCCAAAGTCTACTCTAAAACAGAGACTTGTTCATCAAGTCTCCTAACCCTAGTCCAATTTAAGGACCTCCAATATCTATATAAAGGGTCTCACCCCTCCATTCAGAACTACGTTTTTGGCTTGATTCTCTAAACTCACAGAGATACGTATGCATCTTGTGAAGGCAGATTTAAGCTATGAAACACAAGTGCAACCATTAAAGGACTTGAGCTCTTGAACCCTAGTAATAAATATCATAATAAACCCAATCTAGTTTTTATCCATAACATTTGGCGCCGTCTGTGGGAAAGCATAACAACAACCATGATGAACAAACGGAGCAGAAACAACGCCCCCGAAGGAACACCAGCTGGGATGACCCAAACGATTTCGTCGATGGTGGAGATACCTCCACACTCAACCTACGCCTCCACTCAAGGAGGAATCCTGATAGGGACAACTGAGCCTCAACAACAAAGGACGAATCCCCCGGATCCTCAAGGGACGAATTTCCAATTTCAGCGGGTACATGCACCTGTGAATCCTCAACCCGTTGGGTATGAGTATTCAACTATTGTGATCACTAACCCCCCTTACGGGATGCCCCTATACCCCGAAGTTGGAGGAAGTGGACATGCTAATCGGAGAGAAGCACAAGGGTAGACATCCCACTACAAACGTGATTTGACTCCTTGTTAGGGCTAAAACACACGCTAATAATTCACGCAAGTATACGCATTCACAAGTAAGATATAATTCTTTCTAGTTCGTTCCCACACAGACTTGTTTAGGTTAACTTTCTGATTTATGCACTTAGGAAACAATGATATGTCTATTATTCAATGCTAAGACGAATAACAATTTGGGTTTTGATTATAACTAAGATTAACTATTGAGAGTTTATACTAAAGATCATTAACTAAGATATTAAAGAGATTTAAATAATATATGACACAAACATGGGATTCTAACTTCATTAAATACTTCATTCAATAGCCTTTTCGTTCTTAACCTTAGCATATAATGGTGATGACACTAATCTGTTGTGTATATGTTGTGTACTTGATGATTTCATGAACAAAACACCTTGGTAGATTTTACTTAGTGAAAATGTAGCACTTGACGGATAAGGATTATAGTCCCGACGGATGATGACTTATTATCCGTCGAGTGAGTAGCTTATGTAACAATAAGTTTGTAGCACATTTCTGCATACACCTTTGATTAATTGTACATATATGATATCTTGTAATTCTGCATAAATGAAATGAAGTCAAATGCCAAATAGCTACCGACGGATGATTAACAAAGCCATCGACGGATGATCAAATGGCTATTAACAGATAATCAATATAGCAGTCGATGGATGATCAACAAAGCCATCAACGGATGATCATAAACTCGACGGATGATCATGTACTCAACGGATAAAGAATTCAAATATCTGTTGACAGTGACAACACAGTCACATGCGTCGAGTGTATGCAAATGGAATGTGGTAGCCTATTCAACTGGATTTTCGAGAACAAAGAAGCATTGCCATTTCCATGCTATTATGAAGATATTCAAAGATGCTGGAATAGAGTAATGAAGTAGCATTGTATTAGACTTGATAGTTTTTATTTTATTATCCTGTCTTATTACTTTGTAATCTTGGTGATATATAAAAACCAAGAAGCAGCAATAGAATAGTAACTAAGAAACTAAGCAACCAGAAGAGAAATATTTGTAAGCTGTATTCTTAGCATTTCTCTCGTTCTTAGTTGTTATCATTTTGTAAGCAGCTGTGAGCTTTTTGCACACAGGGTTCTCTCGATATATATTATATATCTCTGGTGGAATCATTCAAATCCACCAAAAAGTTTTTGAAGACTCTTGTTTTTAATTACTTGTGTTTTGATTCATTTCAAGTAACTATTCCGCATTCTGCTAATCAATTCACATATATATATATTTGAGTTAGAACATTTTTATTCAAGAAACATTTTCAAGAATTCCATTCAACCCCCCTTCTGTAATTCTTGTTACATTGTTAAGGGACTAACAATTGGTATCAGAGCGAGCTCTTGAAGAACAAAGAGTTTAAAGATCAAAACAATACAGCAAGATGAACAAGAAGGATGTTGGAGTCAAGATTCCTTTTCTGGATAAAGATAATTACCATCATTGGAAGGTAAAGATGCATCTTCATTTTCTTTCTCTAGATGAGGCCTTTGTGGACTGCATAGAAAGAGGCCCTCAGGTTCCAATGAGAGCTGCAACTGGAAATGAGCCATCTGTCCCCAAGCCAAGGCATGAATGGTCTGATCCTCATATTGAACAAGTCAGGAAGGATAAAAAGGCTATGAATATCCTGTTTAATGGAGTTGATGGTGATATGTTTGACAACATTATCAACTGCAAAACTGCCAAGGATATTTGGGATACAATACAGATCATCTGTGATGGCACTGAGCAAGTTAGAGAAAACAAGATGCAGCTACTGATTCAGCAATATGAGCATTTTCATAATGAAGAAAGTGAGTCTCTCACTGACATTTTTAGTAGGTTTCAAAAACTGCTAAATGCTCTAAAGTTGCATGGAAGGGTCTATCAGACAAAAGACTCCAATCTGAAATTCCTTAGATCTCTTCCAAAGGAATGGAAACCATTGATAGTCTCATTAAGAAACTCACAAGATTATAAGGAGTTTATTTTGGAGAGACTGCATGTGTTAGATATATTTGATAATGTCATGGCTAATATGATTTATGTTTAGATTTCAGATCTTACTTAACAGGACTAATCAGTACTTAACCATTAATCAGTACTTATACTGAAAGTCAGGACTTAAGGATATCAGTACTTATATTATCAGGAGATAATCATCAGAAGTTAGATATCAGAACTTAAGTGCTGAAGGACGTTCAGATAAGGACAATAGCTGATTAAAGGAAAGAAGATCGAGATAAACATAAGAAGAGATATGCATGAAGAAGGAGTTCCGTGAAGAATGGAATACTTGGAAGAAAAGATATCTGATTGATATATTTTAGGAAGCAGAATTATATTCCATATCAATTAATGATTATCTTGTAACTGTGTAGTATATAAACACAGACATAGGGTTTACACTATAAGTGTTATCATATTCAAGAAGATTATTCATTGTAATCCTAGCAGCTCTCGTGATATTTGTTCATCACTGAGAGGTAACAGTTCCATACTGTAACAGAGTTTATTGTTTCAATAAAGTTTGTTTTCTGTTACTTAATATATTAGAGTTCGATTTGATTGTATTATACACTGTATTCACCCCCTCTACAGTGTGTGTGACCTAACAAGTGGTATCAGAGCTAATCTGTTAACACACATACAGTTAAAGATCCAAACACAATCATGTCTGACACAGAAACTCCAACTAAGCCTACCAAAACTGAAGAACCTCCAAAGACACAAATTCAAAGTAGGTATGAGACTATCAGAGTTCCCATACTGAGACCATCTGAATATCCCATATGGAAGGTAAGGATGACCATGTTCCTGGAAGCAACAGATCCAGAATACCTTGATAGAATCAAGGAAGGGCCTCACAAACCAACCAAGCTCGCTGTTGCAGTTGTAGGTGAAGCAGCAAAGACCGTACCAAAGGAGAAGAGTGATTATACTGCTGAAGATATAGTATCAATTGCTAAGGATGCTAAGGTACGACACTTACTGCATAGTGCCATTGATAATGTAATGTCAAACAGGGTAATCAACTGCAAGACTGCAAAGGAGATATGGGATGCTCTGGAAATAAGGTGTCAGGGAACTGACACAATTAAGAAGAACAGGAAGACAATACTTACTCAAGAGTATGAACATTTTGACTCAAAGACTAATGAGTCATTGAATGATTTATATGATAGATTTGTCAAACTTTCGAATGATTTGTCATTGGTTGATAAAGAGTATGATCTTGAAGATTCAAACCTTAAATTCCTGTTAGCTCTTCCTGAATGCTGGGATTTGAAGGCAACGACAATAAGAGACAACTACAATCTTGATGAAACAACTCTTGATGAAATCTATGGAATGCTCAAGACTCATGAACTTGAGATGGAACAAAGAAGCAAGAGGAAAGGAGGAAAGTCAAGGACATTTGCTCTTAAGGCTGAAGAAGAATCCCCCAAAGCAGCTTTCTCAAGGAAAGACAAGGGTAAAGCTCTTTTCATAAAGTCTGATACTGAGTCATCAAGTTCTGAGAGTGATGATGACTCAGATTCTGAAAGCTTGCCTGAGACTAATGCTGATGAGGAGATGATGAAGCTGTGTGCTCTTATGGTGAAAGGTATCACAAAGATTGCATACAGGAAGTTCAGGAAGGGAAAGAAGTTTTCCAGGAAAGGCATAAGTTCTGATAAGAAGAATTTCAGAAGATCTGAAGGCAGAGGAGGAAAGTCTGACAGAGGAGATTATACAAATGTTAAATGCTATAACTGTGGTGAGAAAGGCCACATATCTCCTGATTGCAAGAAGGCAAAGGGTGACAAAGGCAAGGCTCTTGTCACAAAGTAGAAAAGCTGGACAGACACCTCAGACTCTGAAAGTGAGGAGAACTATGCATTGATGGCAAATGCTGATAAAGAAAGTGCTGAGAGCAGTTCTGAAGCTGCTGAAACAAAGGTACCTCAGACTATTTATGTTTTTCATACTGATGATATTAATGAGTTGAGAAGATATCTTAAAACCATGTTTGTTAGTTATAGAGATCAAACTTTAACATGTGAAAGATTAACTTCTGAAAATCTTGCTTTTAAGAAAAGAAATGATTTCTTAGAAAAAGAGTTAGTCATGTTCCATCAAACTCAGAAGGATAGAGATGATGCTTTTTATGTTAGGGATGAAGTGCTAAAAATGAATGAATCTCTAAAAACCGAGTTAGAAAAGGAAAGAGAGATTATCAGGACTTGGACTAACTCTGGCAAAACAACTCAAAACTTGCTAAGTAGTGGAAACTGTAAAGAGGGCTTAGGTTATGGAGAAGATAAGAATAATAAAGGAACTGAAGAAATTAAGCCTGTTGTTAAGCAAAAGCCAAAGTTAAAACCTGTTAAGTTTGTAACTATAAAGTCTGAAAATGAGAAATCAGAAGTTAAAGAGGAATTAACTTCTGACAAACTAAAACAGGAAAAGACAGCTGAAGTAAACATAGGCTTAATGACAAAGAAGCAGCTTAAGCATAAGGTGAAAGATGTTAAGAATGCAAATAAGGTAAAATCACCTAGGAAAAATAGGAATGGAAAGGAAGGTGTGAATAAAAGCAATGATTATAAACCTGTTCCTGATGCTCCTAGGAAAATATGTCATAACTGTGGAAGTTCTAACCATCTGGCTTCTTTTTGCAGGAAGAATAAGAATATTAACTCCTTACCTTCAAAATCAGGAGTTAAGAGTCAGTCTGTTAGATACAAACCACAAAATCCTTGTTTTCATTGTGGTAGTTTATGGCATTCCATTTATACTTGTAAGGAATATCATAGTTTGTAATATGATTATTATCAAATAAAACCTTCTTTGAAGAAAGTTTCCATTGTTCCTTCTAGTATAAATTCTGATTCAAAGTCTGATAGTGTAAGTTCTGATGAGAAAAATGTTAACATAAACTCTGATGCTAAATCCGCTGCAAATGTTAACAAACTTAATAAGACCAAAGGATCCAAGCAAGTCTGGGTCCTTAAAACTAATAATTAGTGGTCTTTGTGATTGCAGGGCAACAGGAAAAATATTCTAGTTCTGGACAGTGGATGTTCAGGACATATGACTGGAAATAAGGCCCTGCTATCAGACTTTGTGGAGAAAGCTGGCCCAAGTGTTTCTTATGGAGATGGCAACATTGGAAAAACATTAGGATATGGCAATATCAATCTTGGAAATGTCATAATTAAAGAAGTAGCTCTGGTCTCAGGACTTAAACACAATCTGCTGAGTATAAGTCAAATCTGTGACAGAGATTATCATGTTGATTTCTTTGAAGAACACTGTGAAATTGTGAGTAAATCTAAAGGCAAAGTTGTTCTAAAAGGATACAGGCGTGGTAACATTTATGAAGCTAAGCTTTCAACAAGTACTGATGGTTCTGCAATTTGTCTGATGAGTAGAGCATCAATTGAAGAAAGCTGGAATTGGCACAAGAATTTCTCTCATTTAAATTTCAACAATATAAATAAACTGGTCAAGAAAAATCTTGTGAGAGGACTGCCAAAGTCAGTATTTGCCCCTGATGGCCTTTGTGATTCCTGTCAGAAAGCCAAACAAATAAAATCTTCATTTAAGAGCAAGACTGAATCATCAATTCTTGAGCCTTATCATCTACTACATGTTGATCTATTTGGTCCAGTGAATGTCATGTCTATTGCAAAGAAGAAATATGCGTTGGTCATAGTGGATGAGTACACCAGATACACATGGGTGTATTTCTTGCACACAAAAAGTGAAACTGCATCTATCTTGATTGATCATGTCAAACATCTGGATAAATTGGTCAAAGATTCTGTGAAAATCTTAAGGAGTGATAATGGCACTGAGTTCAAGAATTTGATAATGGAAGAGTTCTGCAAAAACCATGGAATAAAGCAGGAATTTTCTGCTCCTGGAACTCCACAGCAAAATGGAGTTGTTGAAAGGAAGAATAGAACTCTCATTGAAGCTGCACGTACAATGCTTGAAGAAGCAAAGCTTCCAACCTATTTCTGGGCTGAAGCCGTGCAGACTGCTTATTTTACTCAAAATGCAACACTCATTAACAAGCATGGAAAAACACCATATGAGATGGTGAAGAAAAAGAAGCCAAATATGAAATACTTTCATATATTTGGATGCAAGTGTTTTGTTCTCAAGACTCATCCTGAACAGCTATCCAAGTTTGATCTAAAAGCTGATGACGGAATCTTTGTTGGATATCCACTTTTCACAAAAGCCTTCAGAGTCTATAATTTAAGAACAAAAGTGGTCATGGAATCTATCAATGTCTCTTTTGATGACAAAAAGATTACTGGTCTTGAAGATTTCATTGACCATGATCAGCTGAGATTTGAAAATGAAGACTCAAATTCTGATACTGAAAATCCTGACAATCTAAGTCCTGATACTGTAAATTCTGATGGATTAAACTCTGATGTTATTGAAACTGTGGTGACTACGTCAAAGGAAGATGCACCTATACAGGGGGAGCATACTCAAGATCTTACCACATCTCAAGAAACATCAGAACATACATCTGGCTCTTCAAGTTCTGATTCGTCAAGTTCTGATAAGCCAAGTTCTGATAGTGCTGAAAATCTAAATACTGAAGAATCCAACTCAGAGAGCATAGTTTCAGGGGGAGCATCAGAAAATGAAAATGAAGACAACATGGATCATGGGGGAGCATCCAGTTCTAGAGAAAACCTTCCATCTGCAAGGAAGTGGACAAAATCACATACACCTGATTTGATAATTGGAAATCCTGATGCAGGTGTCAGAACTAGAACAGGTACTTCGAATGAATGTCTTTACAATTCTTTTCTCTCTCAGACTGAGCCAAAGAAAGTGGAAGAAGCTCTTCAAGATGCTGATTGGGTGCAAGCAATGCAGGAAGAGTTAAATGAATTTAAAAGAAACAAAGTCTGGACCCTAGTGCCAAGACCAAAGAATAGATCTGTTATTGGTACAAAATGGGTATTGAGAAAGAAAACTGACAGTGATGGCATAATTACAAGGAATAAGGCAAGACTGGTTGCAAAAGGATATTCTCAACATGAGGGAATTGATTATGATGAAATATTTGCACCAGTTGCTAGGTTAGAAGCCATAGGGATATTTTTGGCTTATGCTGCTCACAAAAAGTTTACTGTCTTTCAAATGGATGTGAAAAGTGCTTTTCTCAATGGAGAATTGGAGGAGGAAGTATATGTTGAACAACCTCCAGGCTTTGTAGATTCCAAACATCCAGATTATATCTACAGGCTTGATAAAGCACTTTATGGACTTAAGCAAGCTCCTAGAGCATGGTATGAGACTTTAGCTCAGTTTCTTCTGGAAAGTGGATTCAACAGAGGAACAATAGACAAAACACTGTTCTACCTCAACCATGGAAAGGACTTACTTCTGGTCCAGATTTATGTTGATGATATCATTTTTGGGTCTACAAATGACAGACTTTGCAAGAAGTTTGCCAAACTGATGCAGTCAAAATATCAGATGAGTATGATGGGGGAACTTAGCTATTTTCTGGGCCTTCAAGTCAAGCAGAATGAAGAAGGCACTTTTATTTGTCAAACTAAGTACACCAGAAACTTGCTGAAGAAATTTGGAATGCAAGATTGTTCAAGTGCATCTACTCCCATGGCCACTGCAACAAAACTGGATAAGGATACTGGTAAATCAGTAGATATTACTGATTACAGAGGTATGATTGGCTCTCTACTCTATCTAACTGCTAGTAGACCTGATATCATGTATGCTACCTGTCTTTGTGCAAGATTTCAAGCAGATCCAAGAGAACCTCACTTAACAGCTGTGAAAAGAATTTTTAAGTATCTTAAAGGAACAGCTGATCTGGGATTGTGGTATCCTAGAGAATCAGATTTTAAACTAATAGGTTACTCAGATGCAGATTTTGCAGGTTGTAAAATTGACAGGAAAAGCACAAGTGGAAGCTGCCAATTCCTTGGAGGCAGATTGGTTTCTTGGTTCAGTAAGAAACAAAAGTCAATTTCCACATCAACTGCAGAAGCAGAGTATATTGCTGCAGGAAGCTGTTGTGCACAGATTTTTTGGATGAAGAATCAGTTACTGGATTATGGGTTAACATATTTCAAAATCCCTATTTATTGTGATAATCAAAGTGCTATTGCTATGACAGGTAATCCAGTTCAACACTCTATGACAAAGCACATCAGCATCAGGTACCACTTCATAAGGGAACATGTGGATGAAGGTACAGTGGAATTGCACTTTGTTCCAACAGATCAACAACTAGCAGATATCTTCACAAAACCACTGTGTGAAGCCACTTTTACAAGATTGGTAAATGAACTTGGAATGATTTCAGGTTCTTTCTCTAAATCTGCTTAGTCATGTTCTGTGTTATCAGACTTTATGATCAGTATTTACAGAATTTAATCTCTTTGTGTATTCTGTGATTAATTGATAAATGTTTTTAAGTACTGACTGTTGTCTGATATATGTTTCTAAACTCTGATAAGTGATATGTCTGTCTAAGTAACCATTCAATCCTATGAGGATAACTATGCTAGATACTGACCTAGTAGTCTTCAATAAATAAATGATCCCATGTAAGAAGTAATTATTTCTGTGGAAATTTTATGACACAAGCAAATTCTGATAATTGAGCTTAGTTGAGTTTACTTTGTTTATCTTATTACTAAGTCACAAATTAGAATAATGCTACTCATCTGTTAAGTTCTGATACTAGTAAAACTGCTGAATGTACTAAGTGCTGATAAACCTCACTTATCAAAAGAAAAATCAAAAGGATCAAACAATAAAATCAGGTACTCCTTTGAGATCTAGAGTAAAAATGTGGAAGGGAAGACCCAAGTGCATTGCTGGTATTAAGTAAATATGCATTAGAAAAGCAAAATATTTTCTTGGTGACTTTTCACACTCTATGATTACTGGAGAAATACTCTGATAATAGCATAAATTCTGATAAGCAGTCGTGACTCACTTACACTGAGAAGCCACTGTAAAAAAGAATTTAAAAAGATGCATAAAATTAGCACAAAACAGTTGAGGTGGACTCAAGCATGAACTCATTCATCAGTAGGTTTCAGGATAATGACAGCTCTTTAGCAAAATTTTAGTTATGCCTTATTTCTAAGATGTACTGAAGTGAATCAGACTTTACTCTTTGTCTGCTATTTAGCTTAATGCACACACTAATCACTCCATCTGAATGATGAAAATTATTGTGGTGGTCTATGTTGTTTTAGATAAACAGTCATCGTGTCACCTTGCACTAATTCTGAGGACAAGTTCTGGTTGCATATTCTGAAGATTAAGTTCTGAAGAGTATAACTCAAAACTTGTATGAGGATTTACTCAGATAAGCATTCATTTTTCGAGTTAAGAAATTATGTTCTAATGAATGTTAAGTTCTGATATAAGTCTAAGTTCTGATATTACAGTCTAAATTCTTTACTTGACTTATCTGTGGATAAAATTTGATAACAGTCTCGGTTCAAACTAGAATATGTTGAAGTGGAAGATTAATAGTCACTATGGTTAGGGTTAATGGTATTCGTACTTGAACAATTTACTTTTACTTGTTTCTTGTGTGCCTAAAAATATGTTTTCTCTTTCCAATGAATGTTATTCTTTTTCCAAGTCTAGGGAGACGAAGTAGAATTAATTCTACCTGTCAGCATTAAATTCATTTGCGTCTCCTGGCATTCACTTGCCTATATAAGCAACCACTTCACATCAGCTTTCCCATCAAATTCTTTCTCACAAACTTACCTTCATACTTTTTCTTTCAAAAACACAATGGTCATATACAACATGTTTTTGAATTACCAAACATTTAATATGGAGCTAAGCTGTGCTGATTGGCAGCAGGAATGGCACGTCACGGCCATTCCTGAGGAGATATGGGACGCTGTCCCACAGGAGGTACTGACCCACCTCCTATTCTTCTATATGGATTACCATCGCCATTTGGAGCGATTGGAGGAGGAAAGGCTGGAAGCTCTCCGCCAGCAAGAGCGAATCATCCGACTCGCCATTTTGTTGAGAGTAGGAAGAAGAGATGATTTATTTTCTTCTTCCTGGTTTTTCTTCATCATCAGCCTTGCCCTGCTTCTTGAGCTAGGACTAAGGCTGTTGACGTTAGGTTTAGTAGCTTAGGGAAATCTTGTACAAGTGCTGATGTAATTTCAATTTCATGAATGTATTCACTTGATATATTAATGAAATTTGTTTTTGTTTCAAGATTTTGTCTCTGAGATACTTTGTAATGCATTAATAAATCCTGATAATTATTCATATTCTGATGACCATATAAATTCTGTTTTAATTTAAGTTCTAATTTTCCTTTATCAGTAATTACTCATATAATTTATCTTGGTCATTTTCACTTGATTTCTTTTCAGAATATTAATGTTGCAGTGAAAATTAATTAAATAAGTGGGAACGGTTTCAATTTTGAATTAAAACTGTTTCACCTTGAATAATGGAATATCTGGGTAAATGGAACGGTTTTTCCTTGAAAACAGGCAAGTGGGTAAGTAATGATTACTGTTTTCTCGAGCCCAGTAACTATCCGTTATTACTGCATGTCTGCCAGGTGTCCCAACGGTTACTTTTTGTGTATAAGTAACAGAGAGAAAAGATGGTCAAATCTTTTATTTACTTTTCTCTTTTATCTCTCTCTCTTTACTTTCATCCTTTCTCATCTACTGACAATTTTTCATATAGCCATTTTTTCAAACACAATACAGGCAACCGTATTTCTCTCAAATTTTAATGGCACCCAAGGACATAATCTTCCATGGAGCAAAATTTGTTCCTAATAACTTCTCTGCTATACTCAACACGTCAGAGGCACCCTCTGAACTTCATTTCATTCAGGACTTTCTCACTAATTCTGATATTGGGTACGCTTTAACTGAGCCTGAATCAGTCTCTGGAGTTCAAGTACTGGAGTTCTGGAGGAGTGGAGTATATGATGATGGTGGTGCTCAAGGGTCCCCGAGTATTATCTTTTCATCAGGGGAAAATGAGTATGTTGTGACTTTGTCTACGGTTCGACAAGCACTGCAGATACCTGAGAACTGTGTTTATTCTACGGTTGACGAACCAGTTCTTCAGAACATGATGGCCAGTCTAGGATATGAGGGAACATTGGCAAAACTTGGAAAGTTGAAGAGATCTTTCATGAGGAGGGAATGGAGTTTCTTCTTTGACTGCATTACCAAGGCTTTCGCCAATAAATGCTCAAATTTCGATGCAATTCCCATATTCAGCCAACAAATCGGGTATGCTCTTATAAATCAAACTGATTTTGATTACGCAAGTGTTGTCTTAAGTTTTATTGGGGATAGGATGACAGAAGATCACAATACTGTATATTTTGCCAGATTTGTCAGCTTATTTATAAGTTCTGTTGTAATCAGCCCCAAAATTTTGGTGATTTAATTCCATCCTTTAGAATTGCTAAAAGAGCTTTCACTGACTTATTATCTACTAATAATAAGAAGGCTGTGTTAAGACCCCTCTTAATACCTTTATCTGTCAAACAAGCCTTAATCACCTATGACCCTGTTAAGTACACTGCACTTTTTCCTGATGTTCAACCATTAGAACCTCATCCCTCAACACCTACTGTGAAGCCTTCATCTTTTAAATCTAAGAAGACAAAGACTGTTCCTAAAACTCTTCAGAAGAAAAGGAAGATTGCCTTGAGAGATGAATCTGATACTGAGGACCGGGTTCCTTCTTCAGAACCTGTTGTAAGTGAAGCTGAGAAAAAGACTTCTCAGAAGGATTCTGTAATTGGGGGATCTAGGCTTCTCAAAAGGCTTAGAAGAATGACAGTTCCTGAAACTCCCAAGGAATCCAAATCAACAATGAGATACAAGAAACAGAGGGCAAAAAGACCAGTTTCAGATGATGAAGAGGAAGCAGCTAAGGAAGGGGATCAGGAATCTCTAATCTCACAAGACAAGGACTTTGCTACAGTCATTTATTCTCCATCAACTCCATCTAAGGAAGCTGTTTCTGAAAAGGCTAACACACCATCTATGTCTCCTGTTGATCCAGGCACAAGTGCTTATATTGATGTTCAAAACTTGGTTGTGCCTGAAGTAATTCTCTTAGAAGCTCCAACATCAACTAATCCTTCAACAACACCTGTTACTGATGCTGTTCAAACTCCAGAGTTATCTACAACACGTTCTCTGCATCAAGATGTTGATGCTCAGACTTTAGGTGAGCATCAGGATATGGTTGTTGATCAGAACTTAGAACCAGATCAGCAACTAGAGGATGTTGACGCCTCCATTGCTACTCACACTGTTGTTTTATCAGAAGATACTGATTCTGTAAGTTCTGATGCTGCAAATGCTGGAGATACTGGTGATGCTGCTACAAATGCAGATACTGATGCAGCAGGTCCTTCAAGACATGCTCCTCAACAAACTACTCTTAAGTCTGAATTTGTTAAGAAGTTTGTTACCAGAGAAGCACCAGTGCCTTGGAGTGAAACTCCTGCAGACAAGAGTGGACTAAGGAATGGAACTCAGTCACCTGTGTTCCAACTGCACAGAATTTGGCCGAGCAATTGAAAAAAGCTGATGAGATGTTAAATACTGATGATTTCAAAATACAGCTTAGAATCACTGCATTGAGTACTAAACATTTACAAGGTCTTCATTCAAATACTCATGCAGAGTTACATCTCTTAAGGGAAGAACTAATGAAGCAAGAACAAGTTCACAAGATTGATAAGAAAAAGTTCTTCCAACCTACCTTTGACAGGATTGCTTATATTGAGAAGACTCAAGATACTCAACAAGCTCAGATTGATGATATTCTGAAAAATCAAGCTTCTCAGCAATCACAACTTAATGAAATCCAATCTTCAGTGGAATTGCTTGTCTCTCTTCTATTACCTACTGATGCCAAAAAGGGGGAGAAAGTAATTAAGTCCAAATGCAAGACTGACAAGACACTGAAAGGGAAGGATGATGGAAAAGATGATCGAGGAAGCTCTGGAATGGGTAGAGGTCATAGTCAAGGTAGAGGATTCACATCAAGACAAGCTGAAATCACAAGTCACAGGACAAGTTCTGATACTGGGAAAAGGATAAGTTCTGCTACTGGTAAAAGGATAAGTTCTGATGCACTTTTAGATCTTGATAAGGAAATGTCAAGACAGTTATATCTTCAGGAAAATCCAGGAATGGACTTGGAGAGTTTAATGGAAGAAGAAGCCAGGCTTAAATCAGAGAAAGTCACATCTAAATCTGAAGCTTCTGGTAAAAAGCCACTTCCAAAACTCAAAGGCATTGTGATCAAAGAAAGGACACATTCTGAAGCAACATTGGCTAGATCACAACCACAGATAGATCCAAGATCCAAGGGTAAAGAAAAGGTTGGTGAACCTATCAAGGTTTATGTACCTCCCGAGGATGAAGAAATTACTGATGAAAAGGATGATCTTGCTCTGACTTCAAGAAGAGTTCTTAAAACAACCTCTGACATGGCTCAAGTTGTTCAAAGTCAAGAAATTGTAAGTTCTGATATTCAGAAGAAGCAAGTAACCTCTGACATAGCTCAAGTTAACTTGATATCAGAAGATAGACCAAAGACACTCCTACCAGGATTCACTAAAGCAAAACAGACTCAACCTTTGAAGACTACTGCAAGTGGTTTTGAAGCTAGAGTAGTTACTGGAAAGGAAGCAAGAGATAAAACTGGATTGGGAAGTGCTGATAAAAGGAGAATACAGAACACTACCAATGATCCAACTTCCTTGAGTGAACCAGGTATTGGAGCAACTCCTGAGAGATTGAATCAACTGGAATCTGTACAAATAGTTTACCATACCTACTTGAAAGAATACATCTTGTTGTATTTCATGACAGATGGTAGGGTTTATCATATAAGGCAAAATGCCATTCCGTTGAAGTATTTTGAAGAATTGGAGTATGTACTATTCTTACTTCAAGTGGATGACAGATTGACAGGGACTGCTGCAAACTATTTGAAGGATCAGATTCAGAGACAGAAAAGGCTTTATTCTGTTAAGTTTGACAGCACATACGTTCCAAAGTACAGAGATCACAAGGGTGATATAGTTGAAATGAAGCCCAATTCTGCTCAAATTATAACTACCTTTCTAGGGTACAGGGCTGTGGAATTCAATCTTGAGTCTGATAAAGCTTATTTGATCAGACTGGATCAGGATATAAGAAAAGCAAAGATCAATGATCTCAGAGCTGCAATCTTTAAAATTGGTGAAGATACTGCAGAGCTTAAAGATGCCAAAAGGAGAATGATTGATGAACTTAGATATGCTGAGAGATGTTTGTTGAAGAACTATCTCAGAACAACTCCTAACATCAGAGAGATCAGATAATGAAGCCAAGTCAAAGATCTACAACTGCTTAAATTCTGATATTTGTACAGACTGAAGTTGTTATCAGAAGTTAAATATTGGTAAAGCTTTAAGGACTGTAAGTTGTAGTTATCTAGTCTAATTCTCATGCATTTGTACTTAATGTTTTTGACATCATCAAATATCTGTTGAACTTGTATATTATGCTAATTTACAAGTTGGGGGAGATTGTTAGATATATTTGATAATGTCATGGCTAATATGATTTATGTTTAGATTTCAGATCTTACTTAACAGGACAAATCAGTACCTAACCATTAATCAGTACTTATACCGGAAGTCAGGACTTAAGGATATCAGTACTTGTATTATCAGGAGATAATCATCAGAAGTTAGATATCAGAACTTAAGTGCTGAAGGACGTTCAGATAAGGACAGTAGCTGATTAAAGGAAAGAAGATCGAGATAAACATAAGAAGAGATATGTATGAAGAAGGAGTTCCGTGAAGAATGGAATACTTGGAAGAAAAGATATCTGATTGATATATTTTAGGAAGCAGAATTATATTCCATATCAATTAGCGATTATCTTGTAACTGTGTAGTATATAAACACAGACATAGGGTTTACACTATAAGTGTTATCATATTCAAGAAGATTATACATTGTAATCCTAGCAGCTCTCGTGATATTTGTTCATCACTGAGAGGTAACAGTTCCATACTATAACAGAGTTTATTGTTTCAATAAAGTTTGTTTTCTGTTACTTAAGATATTAGAGTTCGATTTGATTGTATTATACACTGTATTCACCCCCTCTACAGTGTGTGTGACCTAACAGTATGGCATCCTGAAAACTTATGAGCTTGAAATAGAGCAAGATGAGAGGATGGAGAGAGGAAAGAAGAAAGGAGGGTCCATTGCACTAGTTGCTGAGTTAGAGAAAGAGAAGGAGATGAAGATGGAAGATGTTGAGTCAACTTCAATGGTCTGTGAAAGCAAGGGCAAGGGGCTTGTAGTAGAAAGTGAAGATTCTTTGAGCCAGGATGACATGGAAGACATTGATGAACATTTAGCATTTCTTTCCAGAAGATTTGCCAAGCTCAAGTTCAAAAAGAACTTTGGAGCATCCAAGCCAAATAGAAACATGATGGATAAATCAAAATTCAAATGTTTCAAATGTGGCTTGGCAGGGCACTTTGCCAGTGAATGTAGAAAGTTAGATTCGAGCAAGAAAACGTTTGAGCCTGTGGATTATAAGAAAAAATATTTTGAGCTGCTCAAAGAAAAGGAGAGGGCTTTCATTACACAAGAAAACGAGTGGGCAGCCGATAGTCTGGATGAAGATGAAGATGTCAGCTATGTCAATCTAGTCCTAATGGCCAAGTCTGATGAAACAGAAACAAGTTATTCAAGTAATCAGGTAATTACTACAAACCTTGCACATTTATCTGAAGCTGAGTGTAATGATGCTATTAATGACATGTCTACAGAGTTATATTGTAACACCCCCCAAATCCGGGGTCGGGGATCCGGGTTGTCACGAGTTCCATTTCCTTTAATAACACCCAATCTTAATAATTAATCAACTATTCTGTACTGTGACCCCACCATAAACACACACACCACAAGTTATAGTCTCAGAGATGAATATCCAAAAATAATCACAAGTCGTTTTATTCCACAATTATATGCCAATATACCTTAAAAGGGTTTCCGAATAAATTTGCATTTCTTTGCCATTATTACAATTCATAAATATACATAAATCTGGTTCATCAATAGTTGAAAACCTAGCCTATTGGTAGCTCCTACCTCAGCTACGGCGGCATCAACGCTTCCAGAAAATTGCGGAACATTTTCTAACCGCTTGCGAATTGGAAGCTTGGTCCTGTTCATCTTGTCTAGCTGATGTTGTGTGATGAAAGAAGAAAGCAAGGGTGAGCAACAAGCCCACCAAAATAATATGTATAATGATTTACAATATATGAGCATTCTCATAGTACTCATGAAAGTCTTGGTCAAGAAGAAATGAACCAAGTTGATATCTTAACGCGACCAAGTCGCAAAATATTCAGTATATATATACATATATACTTTTCACAATCTTTGAAATCCTCTGACATGTATAATATACACAGAGTTCCCATTTATAACTGTATAAAATATCGTTGCAAGGTGATCTCATATATCTAACCTTGTCTCAACGTTTTTCCGAAAATCTTTGACATGCACAAGATAATCATTTACTAGATATAAGTTTAAAAGATGAAGTTACAAGATACTCCAATATACTTATATCCGAATACTACTTAAACTACCCCCGTTCAAGGTATAATCAGTTTCAAAAGTTCATCAGATAGATGAGACTACAAGATAAGACATGAATAGATTCAATCCTGGAAATATCATTATAAATAATGAAGTTACGAGATACTTCATTAAGTCCTGATATATATATACACCTATATATATACATTTCATACACTCCTTGAAAACCTCTGTTATGAAAATTATAAACAAAGTTACAATATCCAATGAATTTTGGAAAGGAGAAAACCTTGGCATAAACCTGATATCTTGCTGATCAGGCAAAGATACCAATAAGTAACCTTTTCTACTAGTAGATGGACGAATTCCCCACTGGTCATCACCCTGGTCACAATAGGACCTTATGCTGGACTGCCACTCTGCCACTTACGCATTTGATGGACTCCCACTGAGCCACTTAAACTATCATGGATGCCCACTGAGCCCATGTTGCTTATGCCGACTCGATAGATGGACTTACTTCCCGAACGTTGGGTAACTAATCAATTCATTTACCAAAACCGCAACCTTGTTGCGAATATAAAATACACCACAGAGCCGGATCCCTCTGGTTTTGAGCGAGTATTTAAATCCCCCTTAAAAAGGAAGATCTTAAATATATAAAAAAATTGAGTTTTGGGATCCGCTCTAACTTTTGAAAATCATTTTAAGGACTCGAAAACACTTTAAAGAGTGTTTGGAGTAATGCTGATTTAATAAAGTAAATCAGTCCCAATATATTAGAAAATATCTGAATATTATTATTTAAATAATATTCCTTAATATTCCCATAAAGAATAATCTTTATACAAATAATTGAAGTAGAAGTTGTAAAACTTATACTTGAAACGAGTAATAAATAACCAAAGATATACTTGTATGAAAGTACTATCTTTATTTGAATAATCAAAAAAATAAGTTTGATTATCGACACCTTATTATTTAATAAAATAAAGAATATATCTCAGCAAATAATCGGAGTCATAGGTCCTTAAATGAATATTCAAATAATATTTATTAAATAATATAAACTGAGTCATAAGCCCTCGAATGAATATTGGAAATAATATTCATAAATAAAATAAAAGGAGTCATAAGTCCTCGAATGAATATTCAAGTATATTCATTAAATAATATAAAGTTATCAAATAAACCTTATTCGATTAATAGTTTTAAAAACTATTCATATATATATATATATATATATATATATATATATATATATATATAATACTCGGGAGCCTCGTCTCCCGGTTTTAGAAAAAGTTCACCTTTTTTATCCCCTATACTAAGGGTATACTCAAATACCGCTTATCTCTAGCATAGGTATTATGCAACTAATAAGCATTTGAACCAACAGATATATAAATCAAGAATACGAAACAGGCATGCATATATACCATATCACATGCTACAATATATCGCAAGAATTTGCTAATAACAAATATGCATTTATCACAAGATCATGCATATACACATATACATCACAACAACAGTTATACGGGTAGAAAACTTGCTTGAGCGACTGGGGGTTACAAATGGCTTGGGACGAGTCTGGTAACCTATAAACAACATATAAGTTGGAATTAAACCAAAGTCACTTATAAATCTGTACTTTAACCAATTTAGACTCTAACGCTCGCTTTGCGCTTAACGATTCACTTAAGTCGCTCGAATACCCTCGGCTCCACCATTTTTAATAAATTAACCATTACGAGTTTTAAGGCGATTCTTTCGCGAGTGTCTTACCAACTGCCTAGTACACTTAACATAATTGTTTCATACTCTAATTAGTCATTTAAGGTCTTTAACCAAGGTTTCAAAGTAAGGTGAGGGGTAATGGTTCGTTCGCGAAATGTTGTTACTTAAAATGGCCGTTTCTCCTAAACCGTACATCGGAATCAAACGAACCACATATCAAAACAAAGCTCGTAACATGAACTATCTAAAAATGGCAATGGTCAAAACCTAGCAGCAAGTTCACGGGTCCTAATGTTAAGAGCAAAAACAGTCTAAAGTAAATCGGGCATTACGACGGCTATGTTTACGCGATTTCCCAAATTTATACCATTCCAAATCAACCACCAAGCAACCCCAATTCATTCATACAACCAAAATCCATCCATACCATACTAAAACAGCCCCAACACCTCAAGTTCTCCAATTTATGTTATTCTCAAACATGAATTTAAAACTATACTTAAGTCCTTTAACTAATCAATAAGATTTCAACATCCAATTTACTACAACTCCAACCCAAACTCTAAACATGCAAGCATCAAGCTACTCTTTTACCATAAAAATCAAAATCATCCTAATATACAAAGTAAAGCTAGGGTTTGGAGATGTTATACCTTCCTTGAAGTGATGTGAGTAGCTAGGAAGCCTTAAGAAGCCCTGAGATGTCTTAGGGATGCTTGGATCTTAAAGGAAAAACAAGAAAAATCAAGTTAAAAATCTTGAAATCACTATTCATTATCTTGTTCATTGATTTCTTGGAAGAGATTGAGAATGAATTGGAGGCTTAAACTTATAGGATAGCCATATCTATGCATAAGGAGTACTATATAATTACCTTACTAATTAAGGAAGCTTGGAACTTGAACTTTGAAATTTCTTCTTCTTGAAATGAAGAAAAGACGAGAGCAAATGTTGAAGAAGAAAGGAAATGATTTTTGTGTTTGTGATTTGTTTAGCTTAGCTTGGTTGCTTTTGATTTGTTTTTGGTTAATTACCTTTTTAACCTTGAACTTTGTGTGGTTTTAAATCAACCACACCTCCTTCCCCTTATGTCATGCTTATGTCACCTTGTGATGTCATCCTCCCTCACTTGCCCTCTTCTTATTGGTTGGATGACCTCATCATCCCTAACCTCCTTGATTAACTCCTAATTGTTTTCCTAGTGACCGCTGATCTGTTATACGGTTCGCTTAACTTTCGTTCTCGTTTCTCGTTTGAGGGATCATACCCGGGATCTTATTACTTGGGTTTCCTTAACCTTTCTCAATACATTATATTCCTTTTATGATCCTCTCTTATAATCCTTTAATTTAAATCCTTTTTATCCTTTTACCTTATACTCAATTCTTTCTGTATCTAGTGGATTTTCGGGAAAAATCAAAGTGTTCGGAATTGGATTCTGACGATCTTTACATACACTTATATACAATATTGAGTACCAATAAAATCTCAGAATATCCATATAAGAACCCCTACATAGTGTGGCATGAAAAGTTTTCTTGTTCAGAAATATCAGCAAAAACACTATTCATAAGGGTTACAAAAAGTTCAAAATTTTGGGGTTATTACAGTCTCCCCTCCTTAAAAGGATTTGATTCATTGATAAATTTGACAGAGTAGTTGATATGTTGGTTGAAGGTGATGGCATGGTTACAAGCTTTGATGAAAATGTTATAGGTTTTATTGTAGGGATTGCAACTGAAGCTTGTAGAGTTGTTTTGTCTTTTATAGCTTCCATAATTTGTTTCAGAAAATGTTGGTTCTCCTGAACCAGGGTTTCTATCTCCTTTTGGAGTTTGGTGATTTTCTCATTATTGGTTGAGATATGAGAAGTGACATCAGTGATATATTTCTCAAAATTTTCCATATCCTGCTAAGAGCAACAAACAATTAAATTTTCCCTTTACAAAAACAAAATGCATGACATTCAATGGTATTTAATTTTCTAATAATTGATATTAATAATTCATCAATATACCTTCTATTAGGAGTGAAATAATAACCAATGTGTTTTTCTGTTTCTAGAAATCCTTTGTATGCTTCTTCTAGTTTTTCTGTAATATTTTCATCTAATCCTTCGAGAGCAAAATTTTTTATAAATTCTACAGCTTCTGAAGTAGTAGTCCATATTATTAAAGATCTCGATATGATTTTCCATGGTTGAGCTTGTCTTCTTGTATATTCTATTTTCATTGTTTATTTTCTCTGCTAAGATAGTCAGCTAACACATTTTTTGTTCCTGATATATTTTTTATTACAAAATCATAACAACAGAAAAAAGATTGCCATTTTCTTCTTTTATTTAATTCTGGTAATAATTCTATTTTATTAGTAATAAAGGCTTTTACTTGAGTATTATCTGTTCTTACTACAAATTTAACAGGTAATAAATGATAATGAAACTTTTTAATCCCATATTTTACAGCTAATAGTTCTTTTTCATTTATGTGGTAGTTTGATTCATTAGGTTTCCAAGTTCCTCCTGCATATCCACATATATGTGTATTTTCTTTATCTATGTCATCCTTCTCATATGCTATTAGGACTGCTCCCCATCCTATATCACTAGCATCAGTATATAATTCTAAATGATCTGTTTCTATGGGTATTCTATGTTTTGGTAAATCTTTCACCTTTTCCTTAAGAATTTTTATACAGTTTTCATGTTCTTTTGTCCATCCAAAAGGTTTATTTTTTGTTAGTTCATGTAATGGTTTTCTTAATTTAGGTAAGTCTTTAATATGATATGAGGCATAATTTATTATACCTAAAAATTGTTGTACCTCTTTTTTATTTTCTAATTTGTCCTTAAAATTTACAATCTTTGTTACTATATGATCTTGTAACTGTATACCTTCTTTATCTATTTTGTATCCTAAATATTCTATCTTATTCTTAAATATTTCAGATTTCTTTTCAGACAGTAATATTCCATGCTGGTCTATTGTTTTTATAAATTGCTCTAAATGTTTTATATGCTCTTCTAGAGTTTCACTATATATTAATATATCGTCTACATATACTATACAGAAATCTTTTAATTTCCTAAAGATTTGGTCCATTCTTCGTTGAAATATTTGTGGCGCATTTTTTAATCCAAAGGGTAATACTATCCATTCATAATGTCCTTGCGGAGCACTAAAGGCTGTTAAAGGCCTTGATTCTTTGGTTAATTTTATTTGCCAAAATCCACTTTTACAATCAAATTTACTAAACCATTTCTTATTTCCTAGTCTATTTATAAGATTTCTTTTGTATGGTAAGAAATATCCATCAAATATAGTTTTCTTATTTAATTCTCTATAGTCTATTACCATACGGGCTTTTCCCCTTTTCTGTTCATTATGTTTTTTTACAAGGAAAGCCGGGCTACTATGTGGACTTTTACTTTCTTGTATTAATTTTAGTTTTAATAATTCATTGATTTGATTATCAAATTCTTTTTGGTCTGAAGGGCTATACCTTATAGGTTTAGATCTTATTATATCATTAGGGTTTAATAATTTTATTTCAGCATATATCTTTTCCTTATCCCATAACCTCATAGGATTTTCTCCGAAGTTGGATTTTAATAAATTATTATATTTTTCAGTTAATTCTTGTAGATTATTATTTCTTTCTATTTTTAGATTGTTTATTCTTATAGTATTTATAGTACTTATTGGCATAATTCTTTTTAATACTATCCACTTATTACACGGAGTTTGTAATGATAGGGTATTTGAAGTTACTATATGTGTTTTAAAATAATCTAAAAAGTTATTTCCTAATAATATAGATTGCTTCATCTTATTATGATATACAATAGGTAAACTGAATAATGTTTTATTTAGCTTTATTCTCATGTTTTTTGCTATTACATCTAATTCCTTCTTTTGTTCATTAAATCCTGATACCCTAGTTCTATGTGCATTAGATTTTTCCCATCTGTATGAAGCTAAAACTTCCTTTTTTACTAGACATAGATCTGCTCCACTATCTATAAATATTTTTTGTTTTAGGAATTTATATTTTTTATATTCTACATCTGCTTCTATGTATATTGCTACCATTCCTCCCAATTGCTTTCACTAGATGATTCATAATTTATAAAGTTTATTTCATTATCAGTTTCACTAATATAAAACTCTTCATATTCATACCATCTATTGTCATCTTCTTTAATTTGTTCTATTTCCATTATGAATTGTGATGTATTTATATATTTTACTTTCTTTTCTTTCAGTTTAGGACATTTATTAGCATAATGTCCTTTTTCATTACAATTCCAACATTTACATTCACTTATATCTTTCTTTTTAAAAGGTTTTCTTCTAAACTTTCTCTTATTTTTATATCTTCTCCTATTTTCTGGTGTATTTCTAAATTTCCTAAATCTTTTTCTCTTATATCTGTTGTATTTATAAGGATAATTATTTCTATTTTGTTTGCTTCTGTACTTATCATATGATTTTTTCCTATTATACCTCTTCTTATAGTTCCTATAGGGTTTTTTATCTTCACATCCAAATACTAATCTTCTTTCAGTGAATCCACATATTTCTCTTAATCCTAGTTTTTTTATCCTTTTTAACCTTCTGTTGTACCCTATATTCTTCACATTTTCTCATTAGATATCCTCTTAGTACTCTTATTCTTTCACCCAGAGTGTTCTCACGAGGTTCTAACTTATTATATTCCTTAGTTATCTCAGTATTATAAGGTTCTGGTAAATGATCATAATATAATTGTTGATATATATATCCTTCTTCGGGTAATAATCTAGCTTCATAAAAGAATTTAGTAAAACTTATAGTATATTCTGGTAACTTGTTAATTTTACAGCATTTCATGTTATTTAGATTCATTATTATTTCTATTTTTCTTTCTATTAAAACTTGGTCTCTAGCTACTATCCAAGGTTCTCCTAAGAATTCTCTTTTTAATATCATATCAAATATTTGTAACATTGATTTCCAATCCGTTGCATACCTTAGTACTTCAGTTTTTAACTGATATTCTATGGATTCTATCCAATATGCTACCTTTCCAATTAACATTTTTGAGATCAAGTTATAAGTATATTCTAACTCATCTGTATGAGTAGAATTCATTAATGCTATATACATTCCTAAATTCCAATCAGTAATTCTCCTGCTAATTTCTTGTTCTTCATATACATTATCTAAGTCTAAAAAGTATCCATTCAAGTTTACGCCTTGTGACATTGATCCTATAAATTCTTTAAATTCATTATGTTGTCCTATTGGTATGTGTTTTGGTATCGTGTTCCTATATCTTGTTATAACTTCCATATTATGGTCGGTTACTTCTTCTTCTGGGTAGTTATCCATCTCCTCATTTTTTATTCCTTCAGTTTCTATATAAGTATAATTATTTTTATCTTCTTGGTCACTATTCGATTCTTGTTTTATTACTGCATTTACATTTTTCATTCTTTCTAAAGCTTCTATTATATTTTTATTTTCTATTTCCATTTCAGAATTTTCCTCATAACTACTGTTATATTCTTCTATTATATTCACCGTTTTTCCTAAATTATCTTGTTCCAATTCACTAGTACTTGTATTATTATTTGTAGATACAGTACTAGAAACTTCACTTGTATCTTTTTTTTTTCCTTTTAACTTATTTAATTGCCTTTTCAATATTTCTATTTCTTTTTTATTTTCTTCTGTTTTTTCATTTAATTCCTTTTTTATTTGTCTTAAATCTCTTTTTACATCTTTTAGTTCCTTTTTAGTTTCTTTATATTTATTTTTATATTTTTTATATTTTTCTAACCATTCTTCATTAGTATTTAATCGTAATTTTTTATTCTCCGTCCTTATTTCTTCTATTTCTTCCTTTTGTTGTTCTAATTTTGACTTTAAATATTCTATCACAGTTGTATCAATCTTAAACTCAGCTTTGCTTTCACTGGTTTTTTCCTTTTTAATGGTTCATACTTATATTTTTCTCTTTCTAAAATTTCTTTTCCATGATTCTTTAAAAATGTTATCACGTTATATTCTTTTTGTTCTTTAGTTTCCATTAGAACTTTCCTTTTTTACTAAGTTGTCCCAAATTATCTAAGACCTTTCCTATTGGTTCAGATATATTAGGTTTCATTTTACTTATATCTATCATCATTGGCTCATTAACTCTTCTCCATGCATTTATGGCTTTTAGTTCTGGCTTATTTGTAATTTCTTTTTCTGGTATAATTTTTTGTTTTCCTTCTTCTAATTTTATTAACTTGTCTAGTATCATTTTTAAAGTAGGTATTTCAGAATTATTCCATAAGCTTGTTAACTCTTCTCTTATTATTTGTCTCAAATTTTCTTGATTATCTTGTTTTTCTACCAATCTCATTATTGCATTTAGTTTTTCCTTAACTATTATTTCTTCCCATAAATTTTTTATAAATTCTGAGTCTGACATTTTATTATTTGTTGATTCGCTTCTTCCAACCATTTCCAACATCTATCCAATATTTACTAGTATTTTTACTCTGTTCTTCTAATTTCTTAATATCATTTTCTAACTTCGTTTGTCTTTCCTTATATTCTAAATATTTTATTTGTGAATCTATTTCGCTTTCTAACATACTCTGTATTTTCTTTAACTTTTCTTTCTTATTCCTTATTTTTTCTTGTATATTCATAGTTTTTCTATAAATCTTTCTTTTCCTTGATCTACTATCTTTATTCCATTATTATTAATTTTATAATTTATCATTTTTAAGAAGTCGCTTCCTAATAATAATTCACTCGAACTATCATATTCTATTACTCCTATATTTATATTATATTCCAAGTCTAATATTTTAAACTTTAAATTAGTACATTTAGTAATAAATATTTCTCTATCATTTTCTGCATATCTGTAAGTCTGAGGTTCTATCCACTTACAATTTTCTTCATTTACCTTGCTTATATGAATAAAACTTTTGGTAGCTCCTGTATTAATTTCTGCTATACAGTCTCTTGTTATTGTTTCGTCAAATATTATTATTTTTATTTTCAAACTATCAGTATCTATTTTTATTAAATCTATCTTTCTACTCGTCATACTCATTGATCTAATTAATCTTATAGGATTTTGTTCTTTTCTAAAACTTAATCTAGATCCTTCTAATATTGGTTTAATTCTTTGCCTTGGAATCATTTGTCTATTACTAAAATCTATTGTAATTTCTTCTGGGATTGTTATTTGAGATTCTTCTTTATGTTCAATTTTTTCTAATATATCATTATATAACTTTGGTACTATTATTCCTAATTCCGTTTGTTTCTTTACGTGATGGTTTCCAGTCATAGCATAAACCATTTTGGTTTCTATACTAATAACTTTACTTCCTTTTTGCATTTTTATTCCATCTAACTTATAGTATAATGTTAAAGATCTTTCTTTATTTTCATCCCTTAGTGATATACTGAAATCGGG
The DNA here is from genome assembly GCF_009905375.1 of Apium graveolens. NCBI lineage: Eukaryota > Viridiplantae > Streptophyta > Magnoliopsida > Apiales > Apiaceae > Apium > Apium graveolens. The sequence continues at coordinate 15,289 of NW_027418808.1, read as the reverse complement.
TTGTATTATAAATTTTAATTTCTGATATATCAAGTTTCCTTTTATTACTGTTATTAATGAATCTTGTATATTTCCTATTATTCTGAAAATATGCTTTTATTGTAAATTCTATTGCTCCAAAATATATGTTTTTTAGTTTATTTGCTTCCTTTTGTTTTAATTTGGATAATTCTCTTTTTATTAATCCATCTGTTATTAAATTTATTCTTGTTTTTCCATTTATTGTATCTATATCTATTACATTCTCATGTTTTTGGGCTATATACCTAACTTCCTTATTTCTTTCAAAATATGATGTCTCGAATATCTTTTTTATTGTTAATTCTTCTGTTTCACTTTGAATTTGATTATATATATCTGGTTTAAAACTTAGGGTTTGTGATATTCCTCCTTCGTATTCATCCATTTGATAATACATATCCTGTTTTTCACTTATTTCTTCTAATGGCATTTTATCCATCTATATTTTATCCAGTTATATTATTTGTTAAAATTATTCTTTTAAGTCCTTGTATTCTTAGTTTATCATTTCTAAATGTTATTATCATATTTCCAAGTTGTTGGTAAATTCTCATAATTTCTTCGTTATTCTCTCTTGTCCATGTTATTTTATTTTTTCTTTCTAGTAATTTTTCCAGATCTATTTCTAATTTTTCTTGATTTTTTATTAATTGCTTTAGTTTTCTATTATTTCTAGTTATTGCATTTGGATCTGTCCAATTCATTTTTTAATTTTTTGTTTTAAATCGTCTATTAATCTATATTGTTCAGTTAATACTTCTGTTAAGTCTTTTATTTCGATTTCTAAATTAGTTTCTTTAATAAATTTTTCTCGTTTTAATAAAAGTTTTTCTTCATCTAGTCTCCTAATTTTTTCATCTCTTTCTTCCAACATTGTTTGTAATATAGCTATAATATCTAATTTTTCATTTATTATTTGCATGCTTATCTTACAACTTTCAATATGTTGATTTATTAGCCTATTATATGTTGGTTCTTTATCAGCTATATACTGAATTGATCGTATCCTTAAATCTTCCATAAGTCAGATTAATTGTCTGTATAAAATTTTCTTACACATCTGTTGTGTTACTTTGTTTTCTACTATAAATAAAATTAATAGAGTTGCTATTATTTTAGATTTATATCTTTTATTCCTTTCTCTATTTATTCTTGTCGGAGGTCTCATTTAACCATCAAATTTTATTTCCTTTTTACTATTCATGTACCTTTTACTATTCATTAGTTACTATTCACTGTTTACTATTCACGGTTACTTTTGCTACAGTGTTTTACTGTTCATTTCCCGCCTATTACTAGCTCTGATACCAATTTCTGGGGCCAATTTCTGGGGGTTATTATTATGGATCGTTTATATATCTACACAACCCTAAAGAGGGAAGGCGAGGGAAGGTGCATGCATTTTCGTATTAATTAATATGGTTATTTTTTGCATGTAGTAAGCAATAGACAAAATCAAATTCATTATTTTAAATGAAATCATCTCTATAACCTCATACTAATTATACATCATAATCTCAGAAAACATTATTTTATAATGCTATCATACACAATCAGATTTAAATCAGAATTTTTTACCTCTTACAATAGCTTTCTGGTCACCGGAAGTCTCAACTCACCCTTGCCCTATTATCCATAACGCTCTCCAAGCTCCTTTGGATATTCTTTGGCTGGATGCAGGAGTCCTCACACGGTCTCTTCCATATCGCTATTCTTCAAGATATTATTTTTCTGAACCAATTCTGATTGTATATAATACTTATAAAATAATCTGTTTCTATTATTATGATATATTCCTAGTAGAGTTTATAGAGAGTGAAGAAGTTTAGCCAGACATATTCAGAGAGAGAGAGAATTGAACTTCAGAAATTTTTCAGATATCTTTTCCATTTCATGTATGGACTTATTCATAGTAGTCTTTCTATATGGTTACAGATTACCGGGATAACCGGTTTCTTTTACATAATTACTAATAATTCAGGAATCTTTTCTTTTCTTTGTCTGCCATTTCTTCTTTTATCGTCTCTTCATATTTTCTTCATCTTTATCTTTTGTGTCTGCCATGATATCTTGCAGGATCTGTCATCTTTTTCCAGGGAATCTGCTTTTTCTTTTCTTCTTTCTCCATCTTTGTCTGCCATGATATTTTTGGAATCTCCTGGTAATATAACTTTTTGGTTTTCACCATTCAATTTGCAGTGTTCTGGTGTATTACACCATTTTTGTATTATGCAAAGGGATCAGAATTCATCCCTTTGTCATCATCTTTTAGACTGATAATAGGTCTCTTTCGAGGACCTGTTATTCTTTGATAATATTCAGTAGTATGTTTTGCATGATTATATTTCAGGTTTTCTATTTTATCAAGCATTATCTCTAATGCCATAGTTCCTGAATTTTGTATAATATTATCATAATATAAGGTTATTATACTTTCGGTGAAACCTCCACCATGGCTTTCAGAAATAATTATAGCTTTCCGAGCTCGTAGTATATCTTGTATTTTGGACCTGAGGGTAGCTAGTCCAATGGCTCGTTTTTCACATAACCATTCCTGGAATTTGTTAATATCACAGGGATTTGGCAATTTCAAGCTTTTGGTTTCTCCCACAATATCTGCCATATTCCTTCCCAATTTAAATAGTTGACATATTATTATGGGTTTTCCAACTAGATCGGTTGATGCATCAAAAACTTGTATTCCATATGAGCCTGCTCCCATTTCCCGTATCATAGCTTCCACGGATTTGACAATTATACTTGGTAGCTTTGATATACAATACATGGTTTCATTTGTTAAGATCTTGTCAACAAAACCATGTATAAACAGGTTATAGACTATGTCAGGTTTTGCATTTTCACAACAAATATTTCTGGGATATTTTGTAGATTTTGTCAATCTGCAAACATCAGGGTTAGATTTATAATCATAATATTTCATCATTTGCTCATATGTTTTCACTATAGCTCCCAAGTTGATTATTCCATATTATGATTCTGCCATAGCACTCTGACTAGCTTGATCACTTTGTTCTGAAGCACCTGCTCCTTCTTATCCATAATCTTTACTGGTTTCTCCACGTAAGTCAGATCTGGTTGCATATCCACATGCTCGTACTCCACTATGTGTCTGGCATCCCGATGATACTTCCTTATCATTGACACATGGAACACATTATGAACTTGTTGTAGGTTCGGGGGTAAGGCTAGCTCGTAAGCCAACTTCCCAATCCGTCTTAGTATCTCAAAAGGTCCAATGTATCTTGGGCTTAGTTTTCCTTTCTTTCCGAATCTCATTAACCCTTTCCAAGGGATACCTTTAACATTACTAGGTCCCCTATTTCCTATTCTTTGTCCTTTCGTGTCAAATTAACATATTTCTCATGTTCATCTTGGGCTACTACCAGCCGTCCTCTAATTAGATCTATCATATCCTTGGTCCTTTGGACCACTGCTGGTCCGAGCATCTTGCGCTCTACAACTCCATCCTAACATAAGGGAGATCGACATTTTCTTCCCTCAAAGATCTCATAAGACGACATCTCGATACCTGACATATGATCTATTATCGTGAGAAAACTCAATCCGCGTTAAGTGATCATTCCAAATTCTCTCAAGTCTATTGCACAGACTCTCATTATAGCTTTTAGCATTAGAGCTTTTGCTTCTCAATACACATTCTTTTCCAGTTCGTAATCGCTACTACCTTCCATTCCTAATATTATACTGGTTATACTTTTGCTCGTTAGCGTTCTATAACCTTTTAATAACCACGTCAACCGTAGTATCACTAACGCGTTAGAATCGGAATACGATCGTACTGATACTACTTCCTTTAGCTGCTTCCATCTTCGAAAGCTTGATCCATCATATAGAAGTAAAGGAATTTGTTGAGAGATCACTATGATCATGAACACTTGTTCTATTGCATAGTTAGTATATAAGGTGGCCAGCCTTTAGCACTTGACAAGCAATTAAACGACATGTGGTATCCTACTAGGCTTCTATCACACAGATAGATAGTCATTCGGCAATACCACCCCTTCTGGAAGGGTTGTTCTTCTCAGCTTACATGAAATGAAAAGAAGAGAAAGGAACGAACTGAAGAGAATTGTATATATGTAAAAAAATATTGCCATAAAATATCTGGCTTGGAATCTACCTCTGAACTATAGAGGTTTGTCATAGGAGAACAAAACATATATGTATTTATATCAACATCAAGTATTATAGCATCGTATTTCACATGCCTAAATATTTTTGCTATTCCGTCCATCATTCTATGGACCCATGCTCTTCCTCGAGCTTATACATAATCACCTTTAAAACTCCCTCGACATCAAAAATCAAATCTGGGATCTCATTCTAGACACCATCGTTACTAGAATTCTATGCTTGCATCACAACCTTCCTCGTATAGTAATACGACTCTCTATTGATAAAAAGGAATAAATATTCAATAGGTAGATAATCTACTTAACCAGTCTATTCAACGATAACTTATACATCACCACAACCCGATTAGGGGTACCCAATCTCAACATCCATTACACTACAACTCTCACGGTTGTAATCGGCTCATTATTCAAAGAATCGTTGCTGCATTACTATGGTCCACCACTGACCTACTGTCATCATTCATTTTCCTTGGAATCTTAATAGCTAACCATACGGAGTCCATACCTGTCGTATCAAATTCTTCTAAGGAGTTAACATAATTACCATTCATCATTCATGAAGAACACTCCAGATCCTGACGTACTTTCATGACATGAAGCAGATAAAATTACAGAAGAGTTTCAATCAAAGCAACGATAGCAGGTTAATACCATTCTTAATCATATGCCTTCAATAGAAGACTTAACTCAAAGGTTCGTCTAGTCCTTTTTGAAACATGGTCCTGGCTTATCTCAAGATAGTACCTTCTGAGATAGATAGCCCGCTCATGGCGATTACACGAATTAAACCTTTACCAACTACTATTACGGTTGGGTATTGCACAGTCATCAGAAGGAATGTCAATCTTCCAAACCATAATACAGCCTTCACAGCTTTAACCATCATCACTGTATTCCTTTGGCACAAGCGCCTATAATTATCCTCTTACCTTTAAAGTGTCGGCCACCTCTTTGGCCTTTCCTGATAGTAAAATTTCCTTACAGTCAATGTCATTTTAACCACCTCCAAATAAATTTTCTACCTCATTTCAATCACTGCTTATGTGAAGATGTTTTCCTTAAAATCTGATGAGAAAAAAAAATGTCACCATTTTTCCATAAGTTATTGCCTCAGTCTTTAGAGGTTAATCACTGTCACGACTGACTCTTAATCATACATAGAACATCTTTTATCTTAGGTCCTAATTTCCCTGAACAATTTCGACCTTTACTGGTTCGATCCATACTTTCTCGTGGTTTAACACGTGCCCCACTTGGCATCATTATAATTACGTCATATTTCCTTAATCAATATTTCTATTCTTGAGAATTTTGAATATTACCTTTCTCCTTGTAAAACCTCTAAGGTTATCCTTGAATCGTTCCTCCTATATTCCCTAGATACAGGGCATATCAAAATACCATTTACTAATACTAGAACCATTGTCTATGCACTTCTGAATAATTTCTTTACTGATCTTTAAAGGTTGTTGTTACCTTGATCCTTTCCAATTCATACTTATCAAAACTCATGATGTCCCTATTAAGGGTGAAATGCCAACCTTTATGCATTCCCCTAGGATTTGTTTTAAGTTACCGATGTTTTATCCTTAATTCCACCTTTAAAAAGGTACATGCATCCTTCCATGGATAAATCAAGTCATATATCCCTGATGAGGGTGTCTTTATTCAATCATTCCCACCTCGATAGTATATGCCTAATTCCATAATAATATCCTTATCCAAAATGAGGTCAATCCATATGGCCTCCAAAAGACAATAACGGTTATCCACTTTTCTTGCCTGATTCGGTAATGATAACAAGGATGTCCTGGAAGATATTGGTCGTGTTTAACGTGAACTTCTTCTTAATATTTCCAGTCATCTCAATGTTGGGATATCTCTCATTCCTGGCGTCTTCCTTCCTGGGTATCAAGCCACCGGTCTCACACTCCACCTTCTTGAAGGTCACTTCCTTCATCCAATTTTCCTAATTTCTTACTTTCTTGTCTCCTCGGTCTATCCGCGTCTCATTATTTATCCTTCGAACTATCTCAAGGTTTCCCGAATCCTTCCAACTTGAAAGGGGTACAACATATATGTATCTCTTATGCCTTCAACCATCAATTACTTACTTTTCATGGTGAATCACCCTCATCCTGACGATTACTTACTTTTCTATTTCTATTGCTACGAGTCTTTAGGGTTTCCTCATACCCAAATTCCTTATTATTCCTCAAACTCTATTTCCTTTATATTCCTTTCCACTTCAGTTTCTTTTTATTTTCCTTTCTCTTATCATTATTTCCTGAATTAACACAACATAAGCATTGATTTCAAATATCCCGTCATTCTGGATTCGTGTCCTCAGAACGAATCTTGACAACTTTTACAACTTAGATTCATAATTCATCATACTCGTCCGCCTTGTTCTGGCTCTAAAGCTTTTATACTATCTCCATAACCTTGGGAAGTACTTTCCTGAAAACAATTGACTGAACTGTAATCAGTTCATCATAACCTCTTGCTCCGTGCCTTTCTTGGTCTTTCACCAGTGGGTGGTCTCTCTCTTAGGAGGGTAAGTGACAAAAACACTATTTTCTGATTCGTCAATCATTTAGAATCTCAAATGATTCCTGTATTTCCTTTAGCCAGGCTCTTGCCTCGGTTGGGTCAGCTATTCCCTTCGAACTCTGAGAGCTTAGCGACTTAAAGGTCCTGAAAGAATTTCACACCACATTGTTTCCTCAAGGTGGTGGTTAGGGTAAAAGTATAAGTTTTATTTTAGGCAGGTCCATGGATTTCCCAATAGGAGTACCATCCTGGTTCTTCCTATCTTGCTCGACTTCTGTTTTCTCAGTCTAAATATTTCTTCCTACTCCCCATAATTGGGGTCATCTTTTAATTTAAAATCTTCATTTTCCACTTCATTATATTCTGGGTTCCTTATATCTTAATTACGACCTCCCTAATTATCACATCCAAGGTTTGCCCCTAATCTTATTCCTCATGGGGGCATAATGCTTGGAAAAATTTTAAGAATCTCTGGATATTTGTTTTACTTACTTTGCTTAAGTCTTTCCCTCGTTCTGTCCTTGCATGATTGCAAATTATGAATTCTCAAGTTCTATAAACTTCATGACACTCTCTTAAGTGTTAATAGTGCAATTAACAATATGAACTTATCACAAACAACTGATCTGAACTGAAATTAACGAATATATACATAACCATTTGTTCGAGGGTACAATTACTGAACACATTAAAGAGAATTACATCATTTGATCTGATCGCTTATATCCCAAAAGTACTACCATAGATAATCATCTCGTCATTAAAACTAATCATTCATAACTTAGGCTAATCCTCCAAAAGCGGTGCTACATGAAACCCTTGTCTGATCGCTCTGGCTCTGCACACTACCATGGATCAAGAAATGCGGGCACGCACGACATCCCTAACCTGCTCCATCACAGAGGTGATGAGGTCTAAGATAGTGGCAAGTAGAGCTGGATCAATCCGACCCTCAAGATGGCCTCTAGCTGTAACACGGGTGATAGCCTCAATCCTTTCCATGGTATAAGCTAATCCTGCCGGAAGTACCCCCGCCCTCAATCCTTGGTGCAGTAAGTCGATCCAACAGATCACTCCAAACATTACGGGCCTCGGACAGGCCACCCAAAGTCATGTAATAATCGGCGATAAGAGAAGCCTGAGTGGTTGCATCTAGCAGTCCATGGGGTGCAGGTGGTGCAGGCCCAGGGGATCCAAATGGATAACCAAGCACGGTATCAGGTGACAATGGTACAGGAGATAAAGGTGGCATTTCCTTAGTAGGTGCTGGGCTCTGTACAGGGGAGGGAACAGGAATTGGTGGAACCTCATGGATGTCTTCAGGAGCCTCGGGAAGAGGGTCTGATACTGGTATAATTGGTGTCGTGGAAGGCCCCACTCCTTCTGCCCTCATTAACCTTCGTGCCCTTGGTAACTCTTCATTCTCTAGTGCCACCCTCGCGGCCACTCTTACTCTGGTAGTCACCCTGACTACGGTCATCAATTCCTCAGCGGTCCTCTCTTCATTCTCGTCAGGATCCTCCACGAGATCCTCCTCGGCAACAATCCCTTATGGGATAACATCCTCAACCGCAACATTCTCAATATGAATCTCATCTGGTCCCTCGTTAGGGTACTCTATCAGATACACAATTTGATCTCCAACATGTAATAAAACATCCTCATGCTAATGCTCCTGAACCTCAGGGTTCGGTGCCCCGCTGCCCTATACGAGAATGAACTATATTACTACCACGATATTTATAAGGGTTCCCATAAGGGTTTTAACTGTCAGTACTACGTTAGGTAGTCCGACTATGAATTTGGCAAGAGTTCTTATTATCTTAGTGAACTTATTATCTTAACGTCACATCATCTCTGAGGTTTATAACGCTTGGCTCTGATACCATTTCTGTAACACCCCCCAAATCCGGGGTCGGGGATCCGGGTTGTCACGAGTTCCATTTCCTTTAATAACACCCAATCTTAATAATTAATCAACTATTATGTACTGTGACCCCACCATAAACACACACACCACAAGTTATAGTCTCAGAGATGAATATCCAAAAATAATCACAAGTCGTTTTATTCCACAATTATATGCCAATACACCTTAAAAAGGTTTCTGAATAAATTTACATTTCTTTGCCATTATTACAATTCATAAATATACATAAATCTGGTTCATCAATAGTTGAAAACCTAGCCTATTGGTAGCTCCTACCTCAGCTACGGCGGCATCAACGCTTCCATAAAACTGCGGAACATTTTCTAACCGCTTGCGAATTGGAAGCTTGGTCCTGTTCATCTTGTCTAGCTGATGTTGTGTGCTGAAAGAAGAAAGCAAGGGTGAGCAACAAGCCCACCAAAATAATATGTATAATGATTTACAATATATGAGCATTCTCATAGTACTCATGAAAGTCTTGGTCAAGAAGAAATGAACCAAGTTGATATCTTAACGCGACCAAGTCGCAAAATATTCCGTATATATACATATATACTTTTCACAATCTTTGAAATCCTCTGACATGTATAATATACACAGAGTTCCCATTTATAACTGTATAAAATATCGTTGCAAGGTGATCTCATATATCTAACCTTGTCTCAACGTTTTTTCGAAAATCTTTGACATGCACAAGATAATCATTTACTAGATATAAGTTTAAAAGATGAAGTTACAAGATACTCCAATATACTTATATCCGAATACTACTTGAACTACCCCCATTCAAGGTATAATCAGTTTCAAAAGTTCATCACATAGATGAGACTACAAGATAAGATATGAATAGATTCAATCCTTCATCATTATAAATAATGAAGTTACGAGATACTTCATTAAGTCCCGATATATATATACACCTATATATATACATTTCATACACTCCTTGAAAACCTCTGTTATGAAAATTATAAACAAAGTTACAATATCCAATGAATTTTGGAAAGGAGAAAACCTTGGCATAAACCTGATATCTTGCTGATCAGGCAAAGATACCAATAAGTAACCTTTTCTACTAGTAGATGGACGAATTCCCCACTAGTCATCACCCTGGTCACAATAGGACCTTATGCTGGACTGCCACTCAGCCACTTACGCATTTGATGGACTCCCACTGAGCCACTTAAACTATCATGGATGCCCACTGAGCCCATGTTGCTTATGCCGACTCGATAGATGGACTTACTTCCCGAACGTTGGGTAAGTAATCAATTCATTTACCAAAACTGCAACCTTGTTGCGAATATAAAATACACCACAGAGCCGGATCCCTCTGGTTTTGAGCGAGTATTTAAATCCCCTTTAAAAAGGAAGATCTTAAATATATAAAAAAATTGAGTTTTGGGATCCGCTCTAACTTTTGAAAATCATTTTAAGGACTCGAAAATACTTTAAAGAGTGTTTGGAGTAATGCTGATTTAATAAAGTAAATCAGTTCCAATATATTAGAAAATATCTTAATATTATTATTTAAATAATATTCCTTAATATTCCCATAAAGAATAATCTTTATACAAATAATTGAAGTAGAAGTTGTAAAACTTATACTTGAAATGAGTAATAAATAACCAAAGATATACTTGTACGAAAGTACTATCTTTATTTGAATAATCAAAAAAATAAGTTTGATTATCGACACCTTATTCTTTAATAAAATAAAGAATATATCTCAGCAAATAATCGGAGTCATAGGTCCTTAAATGAATATTCAAATAATATTTTTTAAATAATATAAACTGAGTCATAAGCCCTCGAATGAATATTCGAAATAATATTCATAAATAAAATAAAAGGAGTCATAAGTCTTCGAATGAATATTCAAGTAATATTCATTAAATAATATAAAGTTATCAAATAAACCTTATTCGATTAATAGTTTTAAAAACTATTCATATATATATATATATATATATATATATATTATACTCGGGAGCCTCGTCTCCCGGTTTTAGAAAAAGTTCACATTTTTTATCCCCTATACTAAGGGTATACTCAAATACCGCTTATCTCTAGCATAGGTATTATGCAACTAATAAGCATTTGAACCAACAGATATATAAATCAAGAATACGAAACAGGCATGCATATATACCATATCACATGCTACAATATATCGCAAGAATTTGCTAATAACAAATATGCATTTATCACAAGATCATGTATATACACATATACATCACAACAACAGTTATACGGGTAGAAAACTTGCTTGAGCGAATGGGGGTTATAAATGGCTTGGGACGAGTCTGCTAGCCTATAAACATCATATAAGTTGGAATTAAACCAAAGTCACTTATAAATCTATACTTTAACCAATTTAGACTCTAACGCTCACTTTGCGCTTAACGATTCACTTAAGTCGCTCGAGTAACCTCGGCTCCACCATTTTTAATAAATTAACCATTACGAGTTTTAAGGAGATTCTTTCGCGAGTGTCTTACCAACTGCCTATTACACTTAATATAATTGTTTCTTATTCTAATTAGTCATTTAAGGTCTTTAACCAAGGTTTCAAAGTAAGGCGAGGGGTAATGGTTCGTTCGCGAAACGTTGTTACTTAAAACGGCCGTTTCTCCTAAACCGTACATCGGAATCAAACGAACCACATATCAAAACGAAGCTCGTAACATGAACTATCTAAAAATGGCAATGGTCAAAACCTAGCTGTGAGTTCACGGGTCCTAATGTTAAGAGCAAAAACAGTCTAAAGTAAATCGGGCATTACGACGGCTATGTTTACGCGATTTCCCAAATTTATACCATTCCAAATCAACCACCAAGCAACCCCAATTCATTCATACAACCAAAATCCATCCATACCATACTACAACAGCCCCAACACCTCAAGTTCTCCAATTTATGTTATTCTCAAACATGAATTTAAAACTATACTTAAGTCCTTTAACTAATCAATGTTAGTGTAGGTGCCCTAGAGGCAATACATTATTCTTTTATCTTTATGTCAGTTGATCATTCAATAAATGTATTTATTATGACCTTAATTACTGCGATATTTTGTTAGCATAATAAATGTCCTTAGAATCATGATACAAATTGTATAGTTTAAGTACATGACTTGAACTTGAGATTATATAATATATCATATTCTTAAAGGTCCCTAGTCGAGTATTATTATATAGGACAATAATAATACATAGATAGACTAGTATGTTGTTTGACAAGATAACCACATCTCATTGGTTATAAGTATGGGGATACTGAAGTTAATACATAGGTACATGTGAGAGTACATGGTACTGGACAGACCCATAGTGAGATTCTTCATGTTTAATAAAGTCATAAGAAAGACTCACAGTGATAATGGTGTAACGATCCTTTGACTTGAAATCATTATATTTCTATACGAGGATTAATATACTTTGACTACATTAAAAGTTACTTTTGATCGGGTGATGATAAAAGTGGACATCGGGTATATCATGAGTCGTATGAGAAATATGAATGATAGATAAAGGATTTAACCCTCCTATAATTAGGAGAGATATTATTGGCCTCTTGATTGAGTGAGATTATAAAAGCATGGCCATGCTCAAATAATGATTTGTTTCAATAATCTACTCATGCATCAAGTAAACCCAGATTAAATGTTGAAGAGGATGACTAAATACATGCCTCGAGTTTAATCTATAATATGTATGGTTAAAGGGATTATATTACACGGAAAAACATTAATCACGAAAGGTTTTATCTAATCACGATTTAATTATTGTTTAATTGGGTAACAATAATGTATTACTAGATACCGCTCATTGTTTATAATTTTATTAGAGAATAAAATTATTGCCAATTAAATAATAGCCTATAGGGTCGCACAAATAGAGCACTTAATGGAATAGTTAATTTAAATTATGGATTTAAATTAATTGATGATTATTTGAATTTTATTATAATTAAGTAAGACTTAATTGAGATAATATAAATTCGAATTAAAAGGAATGTTTTTGCCCATAATAATTAAGTATGACTTAGTTATTAATTAAATAATAGAAATTCGTTTTTATTATTTAATCCAATACCTACTAGGGTTGGGCTTTGCTATTATGGGCCTTTTAATCAGTCATTATAAATAGATAATGAGAGGTTAAAGAGGCTTGAACGTTTTTTAAGAAAACCCTAGCAGCAAAGAGAGGCAGAGGCAATTCAGATCGTCAAGAAGGAGGCTAGTACATCCATTCCGTAGTCAAGTTCGTGAGACATTCTTGAAGGTGCTCGTGTGGATACCATAGAGGTGTTTCTCCGAGAGGTAGACACAAAGCGTGATAGCTAGGATCTCCGTTGAGTTCGTAAAAGTTAATCTCTTGAAAGGTATGATTCGTTATCTCCATAATCTGCCCATAATTATACATGGATCCTGTTTTTGGGTTTCGAATTTTTGTTTTATTTACGTTTATCCGCTGCGTTTTATGCCTTCGGAACCCAACAATGGCATCAGAGCTACGTGTATAAGGGGCTGATTTGGTTACGTGTTTACTGTATTTTTACAAGTATGCATGTGTGATGAGTCTGCCATGATAACAGTTATGTTATATGAGTCTGCCATGATAACAGTTATGTTATATGAATGATATGATGAATCTGTTAATGATCTATATGATGATACTAGTATGTTTAAGATCTGCCATAACTCATATGTATGCGATCTCTTAAAATATGTATACTGATACACGTTTTTGGTAACTGGGATATGGATCGTGTGTATACTGATACATGCTTCTGGAATAGTATTCTGATACATGTTTTTCTAGTATTCTGATACTTGATTTTGCAAAAATTTCCGCGTGGTTAGGGTTTCGTTTTTTAATTTGTGCTTATGACATATGCTTTACTTATTATTATTCTTGATTGGATCATGATAAGTGATAAATGGTATGTCATCTTTATATGATCTATCATGTTCTTTAATGGTTACTGAGCATGGTGCATAGTTATGGCCTTAAGACCTTAGTTGTAATGGTTTATTCTTTTGGTTTGTAATAAATACGACTTGCATGTCGTTTTCTATTTGTAGTTGTTTTATCTCGAATGTAACTCGAGTTCTTTTGTAAGTTCATTAGTATAATTCTTAATGTAACATCCTAGAAGGACAAGGGAAAGAGGAGGCATCCTATGGAGGCCAAGGAGACAATGGAAGCAATAGAGAAGACATATGTAATAGTTATTTTTACACCATAGATTGACCTTGATCTTTTCATTAGCCTGAAAAGATCACATAGGATTGGGCCATAACTATTGCACGTTTACTTTACGTACTTTTCATATGATGTATAAATAGTATGTGTAGAGTAGAAAAATGCATGTTTTAATTAGATTAATGATGTATGTATGTATTAGATACATCACCCATGCCATGCCTTTAAACAAGATAAAATCTGTAACGACTCAAGATTTAAAATTAACAAACGATCATGAGATTCTCGTGTTTATGAAACACGGAATAAAATACGAATTTTCTTTATTTCTGACATGGGGCGATTTTGTCAACAACGGGTTCATAGAACTTGTAAGGCTGTGGGTTTTTAAGCGAGACCGATGTGACTCCTCCACTACCTGGAAATCAAACCATTGACGAGTATTGATTGAAGTATTTTATTCAAGGAAAAATTGGGAATCTCTTTATGATGGGATCATGATCGTTCTAAATTAAAATCCCTAAGTAAAAATATTAAGTTTTAATCAGATGCTTTCCAATGAATGAACACTCATTAAATCCTAGATCGATAAGGGGAAGGGCTGTCAGTGGCAGGGGACTCCTATCTATCATGGTGAAATGCGACGAATATAAACGGTTATATTCGAACGTTGTATCATTGGGTCTAACTTAACTGAGTCATCATAATAAGGTGAATATAAACGGTTATATTCAACTATTATGAACTTAGAAGCATAGAGTTTGGTTAAAAATCTATTAGATAGATAAGATCAACTGTTGTTCACCAAATTATCCAAGAATTATATATGATATAATTGACAACTGTTGTCTACCTAAATAATCATGTTTTAAGGATACCAGTGGTTGACTTAGAACATGACGAAATATGGATCTTGGCTCACTAGAAAGATTTATGGGATATACTTTCCGAATTAATAGTTAGGGCTATTAATTTGATAAAAAAATAGTGGGAGATATATTACGAATATATCATAATCATATGAACATAAAATTTTAACTCAGACAATCTAATGTTTATTTTGCGCTTTTATTATTGTAGATACTGAGTAATGGCAAACAACACAAACACACTATCCGTACGTTCAGTCCTTGAGAAGGACAAGCTGACAGGAGGAAACAACTTCCTAGACTGGCAGAGGAATTTGAGGATTGTCCTCAGGCAGGAGCGCAAGCTTCATGTCATTGATATCCTCCTCCAGGCCCCCTTCCTGAGGGTGCTACTGCTGATGAACGAGCAGCACGCACAAAGGATGAGAATGATGCAAATGATGTTGCATGTCTTATGTTGGCAACTATGAGTGCTGAGCTTCAAAGACAACATGTGCATATGGATGCATATATATCAATGAGCACTTG